>NW_028124813.1:0-98411 GCF_965194825.1 Balaenoptera physalus | reverse complement strand
ACACACTAACAGAGAGATATCAATACATAGGTTTTAAGATTATTACTAGTCAGATATATTCTTGTGCGGTGAATCGGGCGTGTTGAGTCCAGTTCTCTGAGCAAGGAGTAGGTCTTGTCTATTCCATATTGGGTTTATGGAACGGTATCTGAGCTAATTTGAAACTCTTGTTTTATGTATCACCCCACCTCACCTTTCCCGTTAAGCAGCCATAGTGTGTTTTCTGCATGTGTGACTCTGTTCTGTTTTGTAATTCAGTTCAAGTGTAACGGTTTTTACATTCCCTCTATAAGTGACACCTTATGAGAAGTGTCCTTTTCTGTGTGACTTATTTCACTTAGGATCGTCTTACCTAAATCCACTCATCATGCTGCTACTAGCTTTATGACATTGATTTCATGGCTGAGTGATATTCCATTGTACATAAGGACCACAACTTTTTTATCCATTTTTCGCTTTCCTGGGATATTTAAGGTGGAAGGAAGTGGAGGTCCTTGTCAACAGAGCAGCCCTAAACTTTGGGGTGCTTGTGTCTTGCTGATTTTCAATTTTCCCACTTTATCCCCCCATGCGTGGAAGTGCCCTATGCTCTCTAAGCTGTGTTTTTTAGATGTTTCAGGACACACCTTACCCTTCTCCAGAGTGGCTGTTGGCAATTTACATCCCGCCCATCAGTGTAGCAAGGCTCCCATTTCTCCTTGGCCTGTCCTGCATTTCTTGTTTTGACACTTTTTTCAGCATGGCCCTTTTGACCGATGGGAAGCGAGACTTCTTTGTAGCGCTGATTTGCCTTTCCAGGTTGCTTGGTTGGCCAAAAAGGGCGTATGCGTTTTTTCCTGAATATATTCAGGAAAAAACGCATACGCCCTTTTTGGCCAAGGGCATCATTGTCAACGTTTTGCCGCTTTTCATGTGCTTTAAAGGCGATTCGAATCTACCTCCTGAAATCTGTTTCCTGCAATTCTGCCTTGATTTCTAATCCTCTTCTTTGCCTTCCCTCAATATATTTGTGGACGAGAGTTATCATTTATAACTCTGCAGGTTTGTGAATTGCAGTGCCCTGAAGCTCCATTTTACAAGTCGCTTTTTTGGGAGCCGGCCGCAGAAGCGCCGGATGGCTTCAGGCCCTGTTCTGGTTCCGGGGGGCAGGCTGAGCCTGTGGTTAATTCTTCTTCCTGATGGGAAAATAGAGTGACCTGTGCCTGTCCCAACACCAAGAGCTAGTCTCTCATTGGTTCCCCGTCTTCCCGTTCATCCTCAGGACAAATTGCAACCTGTACGGAACAGGAGGTTAAAGGTGCTGATGCTCCAAGTAGGGAGATTGCTAGTAAAGTGGCTGGAATGGCGAACCCGAGCACAAGGAGATGAGAAATGAGGTGCGTTTTAGAAACCTTTCCCCATCACACGGTGTACCATCTTCTGGGTTTCTCATGCATGTTTTCGATGTAGGAAGATGCCCTTGAACCTGGAGATTTGGGACCCATGCGATGGGTAGCACGCAGTATTACTTTAAAGGGTCTGCGTTTGCTCACCCAACCTCACCAAACCTCTCAGCCCCAAGAGTGTCCACCCTTATGTCTCATCCAGCTGTGGGTCTAGATATGGTCAATCCAGGTTGCATCACAGCCCCTGAACGAATTGTGTAAGAATTTCTCTCTCTTTCCCTGTCTTTGTTTCATGGGTTTTTAAAAGTAATTTATTTTTATAATGGGGTTTAGCTGCTTTTCACGGCTGTGTTTAGGCCGCTTTACACCCACTTGACACACTAACAGAGAGATATCAATACATAGGTTTTAAGATTATTACTAGTCAGATATATTCTTGTGCGGTGAATCGGGCGTGTTGAGTCCAGTTCTCTGAGCAAGGAGTAGGTCTTGTCTATTCCATATTGGGTTTATGGAACGGTATCTGAGCTAATTTGAAACTCTTGTTTTATGTATCACCCCACCTCACCTTTCCCGTTAAGCAGCCATAGTGTGTTTTCTGCATGTGTGACTCTGTTCTGTTTTGTAATTCAGTTCAAGTGTAACGGTTTTTACATTCCCTCTATAAGTGACACCTTATGAGAAGTGTCCTTTTCTGTGTGACTTATTTCACTTAGGATCGTCTTACCTAAATCCACTCATCATGCTGCTACTAGCTTTATGACATTGATTTCATGGCTGAGTGATATTCCATTGTACATAAGGACCACAACTTTTTTATCCATTTTTCGCTTTCCTGGGATATTTAAGGTGGAAGGAAGTGGAGGTCCTTGTCAACAGAGCAGCCCTAAACTTTGGGGTGCTTGTGTCTTGCTGATTTTCAATTTTCCCACTTTATCCCCCCATGCGTGGAAGTGCCCTATGCTCTCTAAGCTGTGTTTTTTAGATGTTTCAGGACACACCTTACCCTTCTCCAGAGTGGCTGTTGGCAATTTACATCCCGCCCATCAGTGTAGCAAGGCTCCCATTTCTCCTTGGCCTGTCCTGCATTTCTGGTTTTGACACTTTTTTCAGCATGGCCCTTTTGACCGATGGGAAGCGAGACTTCTTTGTAGCGCTGATTTGCCTTTCCAGGTTGCTTGGTTGGCCAAAAAGGGCGTATGCGTTTTTTCCTGAATATATTCAGGAAAAAACGCATACGCCCTTTTTGGCCAAGGGCATCATTGTCAACGTTTTGCCGCTTTTCATGTGCTTTAAAGGCGATTCGAATCTACCTCCTGAAATCTGTTTCCTGCAATTCTGCCTTGATTTCTAATCCTCTTCTTTGCCTTCCCTCAATATATTTGTGGACGAGAGTTATCATTTATAACTCTGCAGGTTTGTGAATTGCAGTGCCCTGAAGCTCCATTTTACAAGTCGCTTTTTTGGGAGCCGGCCGCAGAAGCGCCGGATGGCTTCAGGCCCTGTTCTGGTTCCGGGGGGCAGGCTGAGCCTGTGGTTAATTCTTCTTCCTGATGGGAAAATAGAGTGACCTGTGCCTGTCCCAACACCAAGAGCTAGTCTCTCATTGGTTCCCCGTCTTCCCGTTCATCCTCAGGACAAATTGCAACCTGTACGGAACAGGAGGTTAAAGGTGCTGATGCTCCAAGTAGGGAGATTGCTAGTAAAGTGGCTGGAATGGCGAACCCGAGCACAAGGAGATGAGAAATGAGGTGCGTTTTAGAAACCTTTCCCCATCACACGGTGTACCATCTTCTGGGTTTCTCATGCATGTTTTCGATGTAGGAAGATGCCCTTGAACCTGGAGATTTGGGACCCATGCGATGGGTAGCACGCAGTATTACTTTAAAGGGTCTGCGTTTGCTCACCCAACCTCACCAAACCTCTCAGCCCCAAGAGTGTCCACCCTTATGTCTCATCCAGCTGTGGGTCTAGATATGGTCAATCCAGGTTGCATCACAGCCCCTGAACGAATTGTGTAAGAATTTCTCTCTCTTTCCCTGTCTTTGTTTCATGGGTTTTTAAAAGTAATTTATTTTTATAATGGGGTTTAGCTGCTTTTCACGGCTGTGTTTAGGCCGCTTTACACCCACTTGACACACTAACAGAGAGATATCAATACATAGGTTTTAAGATTATTACTAGTCAGATATATTCTTGTGCGGTGAATCGGGCGTGTTGAGTCCAGTTCTCTGAGCAAGGAGTAGGTCTTGTCTATTCCATATTGGGTTTATGGAACGGTATCTGAGCTAATTTGAAACTCTTGTTTTATGTATCACCCCACCTCACCTTTCCCGTTAAGCAGCCATAGTGTGTTTTCTGCATGTGTGACTCTGTTCTGTTTTGTAATTCAGTTCAAGTGTAACGGTTTTTACATTCCCTCTATAAGTGACACCTTATGAGAAGTGTCCTTTTCTGTGTGACTTATTTCACTTAGGATCGTCTTACCTAAATCCACTCATCATGCTGCTACTAGCTTTATGACATTGATTTCATGGCTGAGTGATATTCCATTGTACATAAGGACCACAACTTTTTTATCCATTTTTCGCTTTCCTGGGATATTTAAGGTGGAAGGAAGTGGAGGTCCTTGTCAACAGAGCAGCCCTAAACTTTGGGGTGCTTGTGTCTTGCTGATTTTCAATTTTCCCACTTTATCCCCCCATGCGTGGAAGTGCCCTATGCTCTCTAAGCTGTGTTTTTTAGATGTTTCAGGACACACCTTACCCTTCTCCAGAGTGGCTGTTGGCAATTTACATCCCGCCCATCAGTGTAGCAAGGCTCCCATTTCTCCTTGGCCTGTCCTGCATTTCTGGTTTTGACACTTTTTTCAGCATGGCCCTTTTGACCGATGGGAAGCGAGACTTCTTTGTAGCGCTGATTTGCCTTTCCAGGTTGCTTGGTTGGCCAAAAAGGGCGTATGCGTTTTTTCCTGAATATATTCAGGAAAAAACGCATACGCCCTTTTTGGCCAAGGGCATCATTGTCAACGTTTTGCCGCTTTTCATGTGCTTTAAAGGCGATTCGAATCTACCTCCTGAAATCTGTTTCCTGCAATTCTGCCTTGATTTCTAATCCTCTTCTTTGCCTTCCCTCAATATATTTGTGGACGAGAGTTATCATTTATAACTCTGCAGGTTTGTGAATTGCAGTGCCCTGAAGCTCCATTTTACAAGTCGCTTTTTTGGGAGCCGGCCGCAGAAGCGCCGGATGGCTTCAGGCCCTGTTCTGGTTCCGGGGGGCAGGCTGAGCCTGTGGTTAATTCTTCTTCCTGATGGGAAAATAGAGTGACCTGTGCCTGTCCCAACACCAAGAGCTAGTCTCTCATTGGTTCCCCGTCTTCCCGTTCATCCTCAGGACAAATTGCAACCTGTACGGAACAGGAGGTTAAAGGTGCTGATGCTCCAAGTAGGGAGATTGCTAGTAAAGTGGCTGGAATGGCGAACCCGAGCACAAGGAGATGAGAAATGAGGTGCGTTTTAGAAACCTTTCCCCATCACACGGTGTACCATCTTCTGGGTTTCTCATGCATGTTTTCGATGTAGGAAGATGCCCTTGAACCTGGAGATTTGGGACCCATGCGATGGGTAGCACGCAGTATTACTTTAAAGGGTCTGCGTTTGCTCACCCAACCTCACCAAACCTCTCAGCCCCAAGAGTGTCCACCCTTATGTCTCATCCAGCTGTGGGTCTAGATATGGTCAATCCAGGTTGCATCACAGCCCCTGAACGAATTGTGTAAGAATTTCTCTCTCTTTCCCTGTCTTTGTTTCATGGGTTTTTAAAAGTAATTTATTTTTATAATGGGGTTTAGCTGCTTTTCACGGCTGTGTTTAGGCCGCTTTACACCCACTTGACACACTAACAGAGAGATATCAATACATAGGTTTTAAGATTATTACTAGTCAGATATATTCTTGTGCGGTGAATCGGGCGTGTTGAGTCCAGTTCTCTGAGCAAGGAGTAGGTCTTGTCTATTCCATATTGGGTTTATGGAACGGTATCTGAGCTAATTTGAAACTCTTGTTTTATGTATCACCCCACCTCACCTTTCCCGTTAAGCAGCCATAGTGTGTTTTCTGCATGTGTGACTCTGTTCTGTTTTGTAATTCAGTTCAAGTGTAACGGTTTTTACATTCCCTCTATAAGTGACACCTTATGAGAAGTGTCCTTTTCTGTGTGACTTATTTCACTTAGAATCGTCTTACCTAAATCCACTCATCATGCTGCTACTAGCTTTATGACATTGATTTCATGGCTGAGTGATATTCCATTGTACATAAGGACCACAACTTTTTTATCCATTTTTCGCTTTCCTGGGATATTTAAGGTGGAAGGAAGTGGAGGTCCTTGTCAACAGAGCAGCCCTAAACTTTGGGGTGCTTGTGTCTTGCTGATTTTCAATTTTCCCACTTTATCCCCCCATGCGTGGAAGTGCCCTATGCTCTCTAAGCTGTGTTTTTTAGATGTTTCAGGACACACCTTACCCTTCTCCAGAGTGGCTGTTGTCAATTTACATCCCGCCCATCAGTGTAGCAAGGCTCCCATTTCTCCTTGGCCTGTCCTGCATTTCTGGTTTTGACACTTTTTTCAGCATGGCCCTTTTGACCGATGGGAAGCGAGACTTCTTTGTAGCGCTGATTTGCCTTTCCAGGTTGCTTGGTTGGCCAAAAAGGGCGTATGCGTTTTTTCCTGAATATATTCAGGAAAAAACGCATACGCCCTTTTTGGCCAAGGGCATCATTGTCAACGTTTTGCCGCTTTTCATGTGCTTTAAAGGCGATTCGAATCTACCTCCTGAAATCTGTTTCCTGCAATTCTGCCTTGATTTCTAATCCTCTTCTTTGCCTTCCCTCAATATATTTGTGGACGAGAGTTATCATTTATAACTCTGCAGGTTTGTGAATTGCAGTGCCCTGAAGCTCCATTTTACAAGTCGCTTTTTTGGGAGCCGGCCGCAGAAGCGCCGGATGGCTTCAGGCCCTGTTCTGGTTCGGGGGGGCAGGCTGAGCCTGTGGTTAATTCTTCTTCCTGATGGGAAAATAGAGTGACCTGTGCCTGTCCCAACACCAAGAGCTAGTCTCTCATTGGTTCCCCGTCTTCCCGTTCATCCTCAGGACAAATTGCAACCTGTACGGAACAGGAGGTTAAAGGTGCTGATGCTCCAAGTAGGGAGATTGTTAGTAAAGTGGCTGGAATGGCGAACCCGAGCACAAGGAGATGAGAAATGAGGTGCGTTTTAGAAACCTTTCCCCATCACACGGTGTACCATCTTCTGGGTTTCTCATGCATGTTTTCGATGTAGGAAGATGCCCTTGAACCTGGAGATTTGGGACCCATGCGATGGGTAGCACGCAGTATTACTTTAAAGGGTCTGCGTTTGCTCACCCAACCTCACCAAACCTCTCAGCCCCAAGAGTGTCCACCCTTATGTCTCATCCAGCTGTGGGTCTAGATATGGTCAATCCAGGTTGCATCACAGCCCCTGAACGAATTGTGTAAGAATTTCTCTCTCTTTCCCTGTCTTTGTTTCATGGGTTTTTAAAAGTAATTTATTTTTATAATGGGGTTTAGCTGCTTTTCACGGCTGTGTTTAGGCCGCTTTACACCCACTTGACACACTAACAGAGAGATATCAATACATAGGTTTTAAGATTATTACTAGTCAGATATATTCTTGTGCGGTGAATCGGGCGTGTTGAGTCCAGTTCTCTGAGCAAGGAGTAGGTCTTGTCTATTCCATATTGGGTTTATGGAACGGTATCTGAGCTAATTTGAAACTCTTGTTTTATGTATCACCCCACCTCACCTTTCCCGTTAAGCAGCCATAGTGTGTTTTCTGCATGTGTGACTCTGTTCTGTTTTGTAATTCAGTTCAAGTGTAACGGTTTTTACATTCCCTCTATAAGTGACACCTTATGAGAAGTGTCCTTTTCTGTGTGACTTATTTCACTTAGGATCGTCTTACCTAAATCCACTCATCATGCTGCTACTAGCTTTATGACATTGATTTCATGGCTGAGTGATATTCCATTGTACATAAGGACCACAACTTTTTTATCCATTTTTCGCTTTCCTGGGATATTTAAGGTGGAAGGAAGTGGAGGTCCTTGTCAACAGAGCAGCCCTAAACTTTGGGGTGCTTGTGTCTTGCTGATTTTCAATTTTCCCACTTTATCCCCCCATGCGTGGAAGTGCCCTATGCTCTCTAAGCTGTGTTTTTTAGATGTTTCAGGACACACCTTACCCTTCTCCAGAGTGGCTGTTGTCAATTTACATCCCGCCCATCAGTGTAGCAAGGCTCCCATTTCTCCTTGGCCTGTCCTGCATTTCTGGTTTTGACACTTTTTTCAGCATGGCCCTTTTGACCGATGGGAAGCGAGACTTCTTTGTAGCGCTGATTTGCCTTTCCAGGTTGCTTGGTTGGCCAAAAAGGGCGTATGCGTTTTTTCCTGAATATATTCAGGAAAAAACGCATACGCCCTTTTTGGCCAAGGGCATCATTGTCAACGTTTTGCCGCTTTTCATGTGCTTTAAAGGCGATTCGAATCTACCTCCTGAAATCTGTTTCCTGCAATTCTGCCTTGATTTCTAATCCTCTTCTTTGCCTTCCCTCAATATATTTGTGGACGAGAGTTATCATTTATAACTCTGCAGGTTTGTGAATTGCAGTGCCCTGAAGCTCCATTTTACAAGTCGCTTTTTTGGGAGCCGGCCGCAGAAGCGCCGGATGGCTTCAGGCCCTGTTCTGGTTCGGGGGGGCAGGCTGAGCCTGTGGTTAATTCTTCTTCCTGATGGGAAAATAGAGTGACCTGTGCCTGTCCCAACACCAAGAGCTAGTCTCTCATTGGTTCCCCGTCTTCCCGTTCATCCTCAGGACAAATTGCAACCTGTACGGAACAGGAGGTTAAAGGTGCTGATGCTCCAAGTAGGGAGATTGCTAGTAAAGTGGCTGGAATGGCGAACCCGAGCACAAGGAGATGAGAAATGAGGTGCGTTTTAGAAACCTTTCCCCATCACACGGTGTACCATCTTCTGGGTTTCTCATGCATGTTTTCGATGTAGGAAGATGCCCTTGAACCTGGAGATTTGGGACCCATGCGATGGGTAGCACGCAGTATTACTTTAAAGGGTCTGCGTTTGCTCACCCAACCTCACCAAACCTCTCAGCCCCAAGAGTGTCCACCCTTATGTCTCATCCAGCTGTGGGTCTAGATATGGTCAATCCAGGTTGCATCACAGCCCCTGAACGAATTGTGTAAGAATTTCTCTCTCTTTCCCTGTCTTTGTTTCATGGGTTTTTAAAAGTAATTTATTTTTATAATGGGGTTTAGCTGCTTTTCACGGCTGTGTT
Source organism: Balaenoptera physalus (assembly GCF_965194825.1). NCBI lineage: Eukaryota > Metazoa > Chordata > Mammalia > Artiodactyla > Balaenopteridae > Balaenoptera > Balaenoptera physalus. The sequence goes on along the minus strand of NW_028124813.1, from coordinate 89,633 downwards.
TAGGCCGCTTTACACCCACTTGACACACTAACAGAGAGATATCAATACATAGGTTTTAAGATTATTACTAGTCAGATATATTCTTGTGCGGTGAATCGGGCGTGTTGAGTCCAGTTCTCTGAGCAAGGAGTAGGTCTTGTCTATTCCATATTGGGTTTATGGAACGGTATCTGAGCTAATTTGAAACTCTTGTTTTATGTATCACCCCACCTCACCTTTCCCGTTAAGCAGCCATAGTGTGTTTTCTGCATGTGTGACTCTGTTCTGTTTTGTAATTCAGTTCAAGTGTAACGGTTTTTACATTCCCTCTATAAGTGACACCTTATGAGAAGTGTCCTTTTCTGTGTGACTTATTTCACTTAGAATCGTCTTACCTAAATCCACTCATCATGCTGCTACTAGCTTTATGACATTGATTTCATGGCTGAGTGATATTCCATTGTACATAAGGACCACAACTTTTTTATCCATTTTTCGCTTTCCTGGGATATTTAAGGTGGAAGGAAGTGGAGGTCCTTGTCAACAGAGCAGCCCTAAACTTTGGGGTGCTTGTGTCTTGCTGATTTTCAATTTTCCCACTTTATCCCCCCATGCGTGGAAGTGCCCTATGCTCTCTAAGCTGTGTTTTTTAGATGTTTCAGGACACACCTTACCCTTCTCCAGAGTGGCTGTTGGCAATTTACATCCCGCCCATCAGTGTAGCAAGGCTCCCATTTCTCCTTGGCCTGTCCTGCATTTCTGGTTTTGACACTTTTTTCAGCATGGCCCTTTTGACCGATGGGAAGCGAGACTTCTTTGTAGCGCTGATTTGCCTTTCCAGGTTGCTTGGTTGGCCAAAAAGGGCGTATGCGTTTTTTCCTGAATATATTCAGGAAAAAACGCATACGCCCTTTTTGGCCAAGGGCATCATTGTCAACGTTTTGCCGCTTTTCATGTGCTTTAAAGGCGATTCGAATCTACCTCCTGAAATCTGTTTCCTGCAATTCTGCCTTGATTTCTAATCCTCTTCTTTGCCTTCCCTCAATATATTTGTGGACGAGAGTTATCATTTATAACTCTGCAGGTTTGTGAATTGCAGTGCCCTGAAGCTCCATTTTACAAGTCGCTTTTTTGGGAGCCGGCCGCAGAAGCGCCGGATGGCTTCAGGCCCTGTTCTGGTTCCGGGGGGCAGGCTGAGCCTGTGGTTAATTCTTCTTCCTGATGGGAAAATAGAGTGACCTGTGCCTGTCCCAACACCAAGAGCTAGTCTCTCATTGGTTCCCCGTCTTCCCGTTCATCCTCAGGACAAATTGCAACCTGTACGGAACAGGAGGTTAAAGGTGCTGATGCTCCAAGTAGGGAGATTGCTAGTAAAGTGGCTGGAATGGCGAACCCGAGCACAAGGAGATGAGAAATGAGGTGCGTTTTAGAAACCTTTCCCCATCACACGGTGTACCATCTTCTGGGTTTCTCATGCATGTTTTCGATGTAGGAAGATGCCCTTGAACCTGGAGATTTGGGACCCATGCGATGGGTAGCACGCAGTATTACTTTAAAGGGTCTGCGTTTGCTCACCCAACCTCACCAAACCTCTCAGCCCCAAGAGTGTCCACCCTTATGTCTCATCCAGCTGTGGGTCTAGATATGGTCAATCCAGGTTGCATCACAGCCCCTGAACGAATTGTGTAAGAATTTCTCTCTCTTTCCCTGTCTTTGTTTCATGGGTTTTTAAAAGTAATTTATTTTTATAATGGGGTTTAGCTGCTTTTCACGGCTGTGTTTAGGCCGCTTTACACCCACTTGACACACTAACAGAGAGATATCAATACATAGGTTTTAAGATTATTACTAGTCAGATATATTCTTGTGCGGTGAATCGGGCGTGTTGAGTCCAGTTCTCTGAGCAAGGAGTAGGTCTTGTCTATTCCATATTGGGTTTATGGAACGGTATCTGAGCTAATTTGAAACTCTTGTTTTATGTATCACCCCACCTCACCTTTCCCGTTAAGCAGCCATAGTGTGTTTTCTGCATGTGTGACTCTGTTCTGTTTTGTAATTCAGTTCAAGTGTAACGGTTTTTACATTCCCTCTATAAGTGACACCTTATGAGAAGTGTCCTTTTCTGTGTGACTTATTTCACTTAGGATCGTCTTACCTAAATCCACTCATCATGCTGCTACTAGCTTTATGACATTGATTTCATGGCTGAGTGATATTCCATTGTACATAAGGACCACAACTTTTTTATCCATTTTTCGCTTTCCTGGGATATTTAAGGTGGAAGGAAGTGGAGGTCCTTGTCAACAGAGCAGCCCTAAACTTTGGGGTGCTTGTGTCTTGCTGATTTTCAATTTTCCCACTTTATCCCCCCATGCGTGGAAGTGCCCTATGCTCTCTAAGCTGTGTTTTTTAGATGTTTCAGGACACACCTTACCCTTCTCCAGAGTGGCTGTTGTCAATTTACATCCCGCCCATCAGTGTAGCAAGGCTCCCATTTCTCCTTGGCCTGTCCTGCATTTCTGGTTTTGACACTTTTTTCAGCATGGCCCTTTTGACCGATGGGAAGCGAGACTTCTTTGTAGCGCTGATTTGCCTTTCCAGGTTGCTTGGTTGGCCAAAAAGGGCGTATGCGTTTTTTCCTGAATATATTCAGGAAAAAACGCATACGCCCTTTTTGGCCAAGGGCATCATTGTCAACGTTTTGCCGCTTTTCATGTGCTTTAAAGGCGATTCGAATCTACCTCCTGAAATCTGTTTCCTGCAATTCTGCCTTGATTTCTAATCCTCTTCTTTGCCTTCCCTCAATATATTTGTGGACGAGAGTTATCATTTATAACTCTGCAGGTTTGTGAATTGCAGTGCCCTGAAGCTCCATTTTACAAGTCGCTTTTTTGGGAGCCGGCCGCAGAAGCGCCGGATGGCTTCAGGCCCTGTTCTGGTTCGGGGGGGCAGGCTGAGCCTGTGGTTAATTCTTCTTCCTGATGGGAAAATAGAGTGACCTGTGCCTGTCCCAACACCAAGAGCTAGTCTCTCATTGGTTCCCCGTCTTCCCGTTCATCCTCAGGACAAATTGCAACCTGTACGGAACAGGAGGTTAAAGGTGCTGATGCTCCAAGTAGGGAGATTGCTAGTAAAGTGGCTGGAATGGCGAACCCGAGCACAAGGAGATGAGAAATGAGGTGCGTTTTAGAAACCTTTCCCCATCACACGGTGTACCATCTTCTGGGTTTCTCATGCATGTTTTCGATGTAGGAAGATGCCCTTGAACCTGGAGATTTGGGACCCATGCGATGGGTAGCACGCAGTATTACTTTAAAGGGTCTGCGTTTGCTCACCCAACCTCACCAAACCTCTCAGCCCCAAGAGTGTCCACCCTTATGTCTCATCCAGCTGTGGGTCTAGATATGGTCAATCCAGGTTGCATCACAGCCCCTGAACGAATTGTGTAAGAATTTCTCTCTCTTTCCCTGTCTTTGTTTCATGGGTTTTTAAAAGTAATTTATTTTTATAATGGGGTTTAGCTGCTTTTCACGGCTGTGTTTAGGCCGCTTTACACCCACTTGACACACTAACAGAGAGATATCAATACATAGGTTTTAAGATTATTACTAGTCAGATATATTCTTGTGCGGTGAATCGGGCGTGTTGAGTCCAGTTCTCTGAGCAAGGAGTAGGTCTTGTCTATTCCATATTGGGTTTATGGAACGGTATCTGAGCTAATTTGAAACTCTTGTTTTATGTATCACCCCACCTCACCTTTCCCGTTAAGCAGCCATAGTGTGTTTTCTGCATGTGTGACTCTGTTCTGTTTTGTAATTCAGTTCAAGTGTAACGGTTTTTACATTCCCTCTATAAGTGACACCTTATGAGAAGTGTCCTTTTCTGTGTGACTTATTTCACTTAGGATCGTCTTACCTAAATCCACTCATCATGCTGCTACTAGCTTTATGACATTGATTTCATGGCTGAGTGATATTCCATTGTACATAAGGACCACAACTTTTTTATCCATTTTTCGCTTTCCTGGGATATTTAAGGTGGAAGGAAGTGGAGGTCCTTGTCAACAGAGCAGCCCTAAACTTTGGGGTGCTTGTGTCTTGCTGATTTTCAATTTTCCCACTTTATCCCCCCATGCGTGGAAGTGCCCTATGCTCTCTAAGCTGTGTTTTTTAGATGTTTCAGGACACACCTTACCCTTCTCCAGAGTGGCTGTTGGCAATTTACATCCCGCCCATCAGTGTAGCAAGGCTCCCATTTCTCCTTGGCCTGTCCTGCATTTCTGGTTTTGACACTTTTTTCAGCATGGCCCTTTTGACCGATGGGAAGCGAGACTTCTTTGTAGCGCTGATTTGCCTTTCCAGGTTGCTTGGTTGGCCAAAAAGGGCGTATGCGTTTTTTCCTGAATATATTCAGGAAAAAACGCATACGCCCTTTTTGGCCAAGGGCATCATTGTCAACGTTTTGCCGCTTTTCATGTGCTTTAAAGGCGATTCGAATCTACCTCCTGAAATCTGTTTCCTGCAATTCTGCCTTGATTTCTAATCCTCTTCTTTGCCTTCCCTCAATATATTTGTGGACGAGAGTTATCATTTATAACTCTGCAGGTTTGTGAATTGCAGTGCCCCGAAGCTCCATTTTACAAGTCGCTTTTTTGGGAGCCGGCCGCAAAAGCGCCGGATGGCTTCAGGCCCTGTTCTGGTTCCGGGGGGCAGGCTGAGCCTGTGGTTAATTCTTCTTCCTGATGGGAAAATAGAGTGACCTGTGCCTGTCCCAACACCAAGAGCTAGTCTCTCATTGGTTCCCCGTCTTCCCGTTCATCCTCAGGACAAATTGCAACCTGTACGGAACAGGAGGTTAAAGGTGCTGATGCTCCAAGTAGGGAGATTGCTAGTAAAGTGGCTGGAATGGCGAACCCGAGCACAAGGAGATGAGAAATGAGGTGCGTTTTAGAAACCTTTCCCCATCACACGGTGTACCATCTTCTGGGTTTCTCATGCATGTTTTCGATGTAGGAAGATGCCCTTGAACCTGGAGATTTGGGACCCATGCGATGGGTAGCACGCAGTATTACTTTAAAGGGTCTGCGTTTGCTCACCCAACCTCACCAAACCTCTCAGCCCCAAGAGTGTCCACCCTTATGTCTCATCCAGCTGTGGGTCTAGATATGGTCAATCCAGGTTGCATCACAGCCCCTGAACGAATTGTGTAAGAATTTCTCTCTCTTTCCCTGTCTTTGTTTCATGGGTTTTTAAAAGTAATTTATTTTTATAATGGGGTTTAGCTGCTTTTCACGGCTGTGTTTAGGCCGCTTTACACCCACTTGACACACTAACAGAGAGATATCAATACATAGGTTTTAAGATTATTACTAGTCAGATATATTCTTGTGCGGTGAATCGGGCGTGTTGAGTCCAGTTCTCTGAGCAAGGAGTAGGTCTTGTCTATTACATATTGGGTTTATGGAACGGTATCTGAGCTAATTTGAAACTCTTGTTTTATGTATCACCCCACCTCACCTTTCCCGTTAAGCAGCCATAGTGGGTTTTCTGCATGTGTGACTCTGTTCTGTTTTGTAATTCAGTTCAAGTGTAACGGTTTTTACATTCCCTCTATAAGTGACACCTTATGAGAAGTGTCCTTTTCTGTGTGACTTATTTCACTTAGAATCGTCTTACCTAAATCCACTCATCATGCTGCTACTAGCTTTATGACATTGATTTCATGGCTGAGTGATATTCCATTGTACATAAGGACCACAACTTTTTTATCCATTTTTCGCTTTCCTGGGATATTTAAGGTGGAAGGAAGTGGAGGTCCTTGTCAACAGAGCAGCCCTAAACTTTGGGGTGCTTGTGTCTTGCTGATTTTCAATTTTCCCACTTTATCCCCCCATGCGTGGAAGTGCCCTATGCTCTCTAAGCTGTGTTTTTTAGATGTTTCAGGACACACCTTACCCTTCTCCAGAGTGGCTGTTGGCAATTTACATCCCGCCCATCAGTGTAGCAAGGCTCCCATTTCTCCTTGGCCTGTCCTGCATTTCTGGTTTTGACACTTTTTTCAGCATGGCCCTTTTGACCGATGGGAAGCGAGACTTCTTTGTAGCGCTGATTTGCCTTTCCAGGTTGCTTGGTTGGCCAAAAAGGGCGTATGCGTTTTTTCCTGAATATATTCAGGAAAAAACGCATACGCCCTTTTTGGCCAAGGGCATCATTGTCAACGTTTTGCCGCTTTTCATGTGCTTTAAAGGCGATTCGAATCTACCTCCTGAAATCTGTTTCCTGCAATTCTGCCTTGATTTCAAATCCTCTTCTTTGCCTTCCCTCAATATATTTGTGGACGAGAGTTATCATTTATAACTCTGCAGGTTTGTGAATTGCAGTGCCCTGAAGCTCCATTTTACAAGTCGCTTTTTTGGGAGCCGGCCGCAGAAGCGCCGGATGGCTTCAGGCCCTGTTCTGGTTCCGGGGGGCAGGCTGAGCCTGTGGTTAATTCTTCTTCCTGATGGGAAAATAGAGTGACCTGTGCCTGTCCCAACACCAAGAGCTAGTCTCTCATTGGTTCCCCGTCTTCCCGTTCATCCTCAGGACAAATTGCAACCTGTACGGAACAGGAGGTTAAAGGTGCTGATGCTCCAAGTAGGGAGATTGCTAGTAAAGTGGCTGGAATGGCGAACCCGAGCACAAGGAGATGAGAAATGAGGTGCGTTTTAGAAACCTTTCCCCATCACACGGTGTACCATCTTCTGGGTTTCTCATGCATGTTTTCGATGTAGGAAGATGCCCTTGAACCTGGAGATTTGGGACCCATGCGATGGGTAGCACGCAGTATTACTTTAAAGGGTCTGCGTTTGCTCACCCAACCTCACCAAACCTCTCAGCCCCAAGAGTGTCCACCCTTATGTCTCATCCAGCTGTGGGTCTAGATATGGTCAATCCAGGTTGCATCACAGCCCCTGAACGAATTGTGTAAGAATTTCTCTCTCTTTCCCTGTCTTTGTTTCATGGGTTTTTAAAAGTAATTTATTTTTATAATGGGGTTTAGCTGCTTTTCACGGCTGTGTTTAGGCCGCTTTACACCCACTTGACACACTAACAGAGAGATATCAATACATAGGTTTTAAGATTATTACTAGTCAGATATATTCTTGTGCGGTGAATCGGGCGTGTTGAGTCCAGTTCTCTGAGCAAGGAGTAGGTCTTGTCTATTCCATATTGGGTTTATGGAACGGTATCTGAGCTAATTTGAAACTCTTGTTTTATGTATCACCCCACCTCACCTTTCCCGTTAAGCAGCCATAGTGTGTTTTCTGCATGTGTGACTCTGTTCTGTTTTGTAATTCAGTTCAAGTGTAACGGTTTTTACATTCCCTCTATAAGTGACACCTTATGAGAAGTGTCCTTTTCTGTGTGACTTATTTCACTTAGGATCGTCTTAGCTAAATCCACTCATCATGCTGCTACTAGCTTTATGACATTGATTTCATGGCTGAGTGATATTCCATTGTACATAAGGACCACAACTTTTTTATCCATTTTTCGCTTTCCTGGGATATTTAAGGTGGAAGGAAGTGGAGGTCCTTGTCAACAGAGCAGCCCTAAACTTTGGGGTGCTTGTGTCTTGCTGATTTTCAATTTTCCCACTTTATCCCCCCATGCGTGGAAGTGCCCTATGCTCTCTAAGCTGTGTTTTTTAGATGTTTCAGGACACACCTTACCCTTCTCCAGAGTGGCTGTTGGCAATTTACATCCCGCCCATCAGTGTAGCAAGGCTCCCATTTCTCCTTGGCCTGTCCTGCATTTCTGGTTTTGACACTTTTTTCAGCATGGCCCTTTTGACCGATGGGAAGCGAGACTTCTTTGTAGCGCTGATTTGCCTTTCCAGGTTGCTTGGTTGGCCAAAAAGGGCGTATGCGTTTTTTCCTGAATATATTCAGGAAAAAACGCATACGCCCTTTTTGGCCAAGGGCATCATTGTCAACGTTTTGCCGCTTTTCATGTGCTTTAAAGGCGATTCGAATCTACCTCCTGAAATCTGTTTCCTGCAATTCTGCCTTGATTTCTAATCCTCTTCTTTGCCTTCCCTCAATATATTTGTGGACGAGAGTTATCATTTATAACTCTGCAGGTTTGTGAATTGCAGTGCCCTGAAGCTCCATTTTACAAGTCGCTTTTTTGGGAGCCGGCCGCAGAAGCGCCGGATGGCTTCAGGCCCTGTTCTGGTTCCGGGGGGCAGGCTGAGCCTGTGGTTAATTCTTCTTCCTGATGGGAAAATAGAGTGACCTGTGCCTGTCCCAACACCAAGAGCTAGTCTCTCATTGGTTCCCCGTCTTCCCGTTCATCCTCAGGACAAATTGCAACCTGTACGGAACAGGAGGTTAAAGGTGCTGATGCTCCAAGTAGGGAGATTGCTAGTAAAGTGGCTGGAATGGCGAACCCGAGCACAAGGAGATGAGAAATGAGGTGCGTTTTAGAAACCTTTCCCCATCACACGGTGTACCATCTTCTGGGTTTCTCATGCATGTTTTCGATGTAGGAAGATGCCCTTGAACCTGGAGATTTGGGACCCATGCGATGGGTAGCACGCAGTATTACTTTAAAGGGTCTGCGTTTGCTCACCCAACCTCACCAAACCTCTCAGCCCCAAGAGTGTCCACCCTTATGTCTCATCCAGCTGTGGGTCTAGATATGGTCAATCCAGGTTGCATCACAGCCCCTGAACGAATTGTGTAAGAATTTCTCTCTCTTTCCCTGTCTTTGTTTCATGGGTTTTTAAAAGTAATTTATTTTTATAATGGGGTTTAGCTGCTTTTCACGGCTGTGTTTAGGCCGCTTTACACCCACTTGACACACTAACAGAGAGATATCAATACATAGGTTTTAAGATTATTACTAGTCAGATATATTCTTGTGCGGTGAATCGGGCGTGTTGAGTCCAGTTCTCTGAGCAAGGAGTAGGTCTTGTCTATTCCATATTGGGTTTATGGAACGGTATCTGAGCTAATTTGAAACTCTTGTTTTATGTATCACCCCACCTCACCTTTCCCGTTAAGCAGCCATAGTGTGTTTTCTGCATGTGTGACTCTGTTCTGTTTTGTAATTCAGTTCAAGTGTAACGGTTTTTACATTCCCTCTATAAGTGACACCTTATGAGAAGTGTCCTTTTCTGTGTGACTTATTTCACTTAGGATCGTCTTACCTAAATCCACTCATCATGCTGCTACTAGCTTTATGACATTGATTTCATGGCTGAGTGATATTCCATTGTACATAAGGACCACAACTTTTTTATCCATTTTTCGCTTTCCTGGGATATTTAAGGTGGAAGGAAGTGGAGGTCCTTGTCAACAGAGCAGCCCTAAACTTTGGGGTGCTTGTGTCTTGCTGATTTTCAATTTTCCCACTTTATCCCCCCATGCGTGGAAGTGCCCTATGCTCTCTAAGCTGTGTTTTTTAGATGTTTCAGGACACACCTTACCCTTCTCCAGAGTGGCTGTTGGCAATTTACATCCCGCCCATCAGTGTAGCAAGGCTCCCATTTCTCCTTGGCCTGTCCTGCATTTCTGGTTTTGACACTTTTTTCAGCATGGCCCTTTTGACCGATGGGAAGCGAGACTTCTTTGTAGCGCTGATTTGCCTTTCCAGGTTGCTTGGTTGGCCAAAAAGGGCGTATGCGTTTTTTCCTGAATATATTCAGGAAAAAACGCATACGCCCTTTTTGGCCAAGGGCATCATTGTCAACGTTTTGCCGCTTTTCATGTGCTTTAAAGGCGATTCGAATCTACCTCCTGAAATCTGTTTCCTGCAATTCTGCCTTGATTTCTAATCCTCTTCTTTGCCTTCCCTCAATATATTTGTGGACGAGAGTTATCATTTATAACTCTGCAGGTTTGTGAATTGCAGTGCCCTGAAGCTCCATTTTACAAGTCGCTTTTTTGGGAGCCGGCCGCAGAAGCGCCGGATGGCTTCAGGCCCTGTTCTGGTTCCGGGGGGCAGGCTGAGCCTGTGGTTAATTCTTCTTCCTGATGGGAAAATAGAGTGACCTGTGCCTGTCCCAACACCAAGAGCTAGTCTCTCATTGGTTCCCCGTCTTCCCGTTCATCCTCAGGACAAATTGCAACCTGTACGGAACAGGAGGTTAAAGGTGCTGATGCTCCAAGTAGGGAGATTGCTAGTAAAGTGGCTGGAATGGCGAACCCGAGCACAAGGAGATGAGAAATGAGGTGCGTTTTAGAAACCTTTCCCCATCACACGGTGTACCATCTTCTGGGTTTCTCATGCATGTTTTCGATGTAGGAAGATGCCCTTGAACCTGGAGATTTGGGACCCATGCGATGGGTAGCACGCAGTATTACTTTAAAGGGTCTGCGTTTGCTCACCCAACCTCACCAAACCTCTCAGCCCCAAGAGTGTCCACCCTTATGTCTCATCCAGCTGTGGGTCTAGATATGGTCAATCCAGGTTGCATCACAGCCCCTGAACGAATTGTGTAAGAATTTCTCTCTCTTTCCCTGTCTTTGTTTCATGGGTTTTTAAAAGTAATTTATTTTTATAATGGGGTTTAGCTGCTTTTCACGGCTGTGTTTAGGCCGCTTTACACCCACTTGACACACTAACAGAGAGATATCAATACATAGGTTTTAAGATTATTACTAGTCAGATATATTCTTGTGCGGTGAATCGGGCGTGTTGAGTCCAGTTCTCTGAGCAAGGAGTAGGTCTTGTCTATTCCATATTGGGTTTATGGAACGGTATCTGAGCTAATTTGAAACTCTTGTTTTATGTATCACCCCACCTCACCTTTCCCGTTAAGCAGCCATAGTGTGTTTTCTGCATGTGTGACTCTGTTCTGTTTTGTAATTCAGTTCAAGTGTAACGGTTTTTACATTCCCTCTATAAGTGACACCTTATGAGAAGTGTCCTTTTCTGTGTGACTTATTTCACTTAGGATCGTCTTACCTAAATCCACTCATCATGCTGCTACTAGCTTTATGACATTGATTTCATGGCTGAGTGATATTCCATTGTACATAAGGACCACAACTTTTTTATCCATTTTTCGCTTTCCTGGGATATTTAAGGTGGAAGGAAGTGGAGGTCCTTGTCAACAGAGCAGCCCTAAACTTTGGGGTGCTTGTGTCTTGCTGATTTTCAATTTTCCCACTTTATCCCCCCATGCGTGGAAGTGCCCTATGCTCTCTAAGCTGTGTTTTTTAGATGTTTCAGGACACACCTTACCCTTCTCCAGAGTGGCTGTTGGCAATTTACATCCCGCCCATCAGTGTAGCAAGGCTCCCATTTCTCCTTGGCCTGTCCTGCATTTCTGGTTTTGACACTTTTTTCAGCATGGCCCTTTTGACCGATGGGAAGCGAGACTTCTTTGTAGCGCTGATTTGCCTTTCCAGGTTGCTTGGTTGGCCAAAAAGGGCGTATGCGTTTTTTCCTGAATATATTCAGGAAAAAACGCATACGCCCTTTTTGGCCAAGGGCATCATTGTCAACGTTTTGCCGCTTTTCATGTGCTTTAAAGGCGATTCGAATCTACCTCCTGAAATCTGTTTCCTGCAATTCTGCCTTGATTTCTAATCCTCTTCTTTGCCTTCCCTCAATATATTTGTGGACGAGAGTTATCATTTATAACTCTGCAGGTTTGTGAATTGCAGTGCCCTGAAGCTCCATTTTACAAGTCGCTTTTTTGGGAGCCGGCCGCAGAAGCGCCGGATGGCTTCAGGCCCTGTTCTGGTTCCGGGGGGCAGGCTGAGCCTGTGGTTAATTCTTCTTCCTGATGGGAAAATAGAGTGACCTGTGCCTGTCCCAACACCAAGAGCTAGTCTCTCATTGGTTCCCCGTCTTCCCGTTCATCCTCAGGACAAATTGCAACCTGTACGGAACAGGAGGTTAAAGGTGCTGATGCTCCAAGTAGGGAGATTGCTAGTAAAGTGGCTGGAATGGCGAACCCGAGCACAAGGAGATGAGAAATGAGGTGCGTTTTAGAAACCTTTCCCCATCACACGGTGTACCATCTTCTGGGTTTCTCATGCATGTTTTCGATGTAGGAAGATGCCCTTGAACCTGGAGATTTGGGACCCATGCGATGGGTAGCACGCAGTATTACTTTAAAGGGTCTGCGTTTGCTCACCCAACCTCACCAAACCTCTCAGCCCCAAGAGTGTCCACCCTTATGTCTCATCCAGCTGTGGGTCTAGATATGGTCAATCCAGGTTGCATCACAGCCCCTGAACGAATTGTGTAAGAATTTCTCTCTCTTTCCCTGTCTTTGTTTCATGGGTTTTTAAAAGTAATTTATTTTTATAATGGGGTTTAGCTGCTTTTCACGGCTGTGTTTAGGCCGCTTTACACCCACTTGACACACTAACAGAGAGATATCAATACATAGGTTTTAAGATTATTACTAGTCAGATATATTCTTGTGCGGTGAATCGGGGGTGTTGAGTCCAGTTCTCTGAGCAAGGAGTAGGTCTTGTCTATTCCATATTGGGTTTATGGAACGGTATCTGAGCTAATTTGAAACTCTTGTTTTATGTATCACCCCACCTCACCTTTCCCGTTAAGCAGCCATAGTGTGTTTTCTGCATGTGTGACTCTGTTCTGTTTTGTAATTCAGTTCAAGTGTAACGGTTTTTACATTCCCTCTATAAGTGACACCTTATGAGAAGTGTCCTTTTCTGTGTGACTTATTTCACTTAGAATCGTCTTACCTAAATCCACTCATCATGCTGCTACTAGCTTTATGACATTGATTTCATGGCTGAGTGATATTCCATTGTACATAAGGACCACAACTTTTTTATCCATTTTTCGCTTTCCTGGGATATTTAAGGTGGAAGGAAGTGGAGGTCCTTGTCAACAGAGCAGCCCTAAACTTTGGGGTGCTTGTGTCTTGCTGATTTTCAATTTTCCCACTTTATCCCCCCATGCGTGGAAGTGCCCTATGCTCTCTAAGCTGTGTTTTTTAGATGTTTCAGGACACACCTTACCCTTCTCCAGAGTGGCTGTTGTCAATTTACATCCCGCCCATCAGTGTAGCAAGGCTCCCATTTCTCCTTGGCCTGTCCTGCATTTCTGGTTTTGACACTTTTTTCAGCATGGCCCTTTTGACCGATGGGAAGCGAGACTTCTTTGTAGCGCTGATTTGCCTTTCCAGGTTGCTTGGTTGGCCAAAAAGGGCGTATGCGTTTTTTCCTGAATATATTCAGGAAAAAACGCATACGCCCTTTTTGGCCAAGGGCATCATTGTCAACGTTTTGCCGCTTTTCATGTGCTTTAAAGGCGATTCGAATCTACCTCCTGAAATCTGTTTCCTGCAATTCTGCCTTGATTTCTAATCCTCTTCTTTGCCTTCCCTCAATATATTTGTGGACGAGAGTTATCATTTATAACTCTGCAGGTTTGTGAATTGCAGTGCCCTGAAGCTCCATTTTACAAGTCGCTTTTTTGGGAGCCGGCCGCAGAAGCGCCGGATGGCTTCAGGCCCTGTTCTGGTTCGGGGGGGCAGGCTGAGCCTGTGGTTAATTCTTCTTCCTGATGGGAAAATAGAGTGACCTGTGCCTGTCCCAACACCAAGAGCTAGTCTCTCATTGGTTCCCCGTCTTCCCGTTCATCCTCAGGACAAATTGCAACCTGTACGGAACAGGAGGTTAAAGGTGCTGATGCTCCAAGTAGGGAGATTGTTAGTAAAGTGGCTGGAATGGCGAACCCGAGCACAAGGAGATGAGAAATGAGGTGCGTTTTAGAAACCTTTCCCCATCACACGGTGTACCATCTTCTGGGTTTCTCATGCATGTTTTCGATGTAGGAAGATGCCCTTGAACCTGGAGATTTGGGACCCATGCGATGGGTAGCACGCAGTATTACTTTAAAGGGTCTGCGTTTGCTCACCCAACCTCACCAAACCTCTCAGCCCCAAGAGTGTCCACCCTTATGTCTCATCCAGCTGTGGGTCTAGATATGGTCAATCCAGGTTGCATCACAGCCCCTGAACGAATTGTGTAAGAATTTCTCTCTCTTTCCCTGTCTTTGTTTCATGGGTTTTTAAAAGTAATTTATTTTTATAATGGGGTTTAGCTGCTTTTCACGGCTGTGTTTAGGCCGCTTTACACCCACTTGACACACTAACAGAGAGATATCAATACATAGGTTTTAAGATTATTACTAGTCAGATATATTCTTGTGCGGTGAATCGGGCGTGTTGAGTCCAGTTCTCTGAGCAAGGAGTAGGTCTTGTCTATTCCATATTGGGTTTATGGAACGGTATCTGAGCTAATTTGAAACTCTTGTTTTATGTATCACCCCACCTCACCTTTCCCGTTAAGCAGCCATAGTGTGTTTTCTGCATGTGTGACTCTGTTCTGTTTTGTAATTCAGTTCAAGTGTAACGGTTTTTACATTCCCTCTATAAGTGACACCTTATGAGAAGTGTCCTTTTCTGTGTGACTTATTTCACTTAGGATCGTCTTACCTAAATCCACTCATCATGCTGCTACTAGCTTTATGACATTGATTTCATGGCTGAGTGATATTCCATTGTACATAAGGACCACAACTTTTTTATCCATTTTTCGCTTTCCTGGGATATTTAAGGTGGAAGGAAGTGGAGGTCCTTGTCAACAGAGCAGCCCTAAACTTTGGGGTGCTTGTGTCTTGCTGATTTTCAATTTTCCCACTTTATCCCCCCATGCGTGGAAGTGCCCTATGCTCTCTAAGCTGTGTTTTTTAGATGTTTCAGGACACACCTTACCCTTCTCCAGAGTGGCTGTTGGCAATTTACATCCCGCCCATCAGTGTAGCAAGGCTCCCATTTCTCCTTGGCCTGTCCTGCATTTCTGGTTTTGACACTTTTTTCAGCATGGCCCTTTTGACCGATGGGAAGCGAGACTTCTTTGTAGCGCTGATTTGCCTTTCCAGGTTGCTTGGTTGGCCAAAAAGGGCGTATGCGTTTTTTCCTGAATATATTCAGGAAAAAACGCATACGCCCTTTTTGGCCAAGGGCATCATTGTCAACGTTTTGCCGCTTTTCATGTGCTTTAAAGGCGATTCGAATCTACCTCCTGAAATCTGTTTCCTGCAATTCTGCCTTGATTTCAAATCCTCTTCTTTGCCTTCCCTCAATATATTTGTGGACGAGAGTTATCATTTATAACTCTGCAGGTTTGTGAATTGCAGTGCCCTGAAGCTCCATTTTACAAGTCGCTTTTTTGGGAGCCGGCCGCAGAAGCGCCGGATGGCTTCAGGCCCTGTTCTGGTTCCGGGGGGCAGGCTGAGCCTGTGGTTAATTCTTCTTCCTGATGGGAAAATAGAGTGACCTGTGCCTGTCCCAACACCAAGAGCTAGTCTCTCATTGGTTCCCCGTCTTCCCGTTCATCCTCAGGACAAATTGCAACCTGTACGGAACAGGAGGTTAAAGGTGCTGATGCTCCAAGTAGGGAGATTGCTAGTAAAGTGGCTGGAATGGCGAACCCGAGCACAAGGAGATGAGAAATGAGGTGCGTTTTAGAAACCTTTCCCCATCACACGGTGTACCATCTTCTGGGTTTCTCATGCATGTTTTCGATGTAGGAAGATGCCCTTGAACCTGGAGATTTGGGACCCATGCGATGGGTAGCACGCAGTATTACTTTAAAGGGTCTGCGTTTGCTCACCCAACCTCACCAAACCTCTCAGCCCCAAGAGTGTCCACCCTTATGTCTCATCCAGCTGTGGGTCTAGATATGGTCAATCCAGGTTGCATCACAGCCCCTGAACGAATTGTGTAAGAATTTCTCTCTCTTTCCCTGTCTTTGTTTCATGGGTTTTTAAAAGTAATTTATTTTTATAATGGGGTTTAGCTGCTTTTCACGGCTGTGTTTAGGCCGCTTTACACCCACTTGACACACTAACAGAGAGATATCAATACATAGGTTTTAAGATTATTACTAGTCAGATATATTCTTGTGCGGTGAATCGGGCGTGTTGAGTCCAGTTCTCTGAGCAAGGAGTAGGTCTTGTCTATTCCATATTGGGTTTATGGAACGGTATCTGAGCTAATTTGAAACTCTTGTTTTATGTATCACCCCACCTCACCTTTCCCGTTAAGCAGCCATAGTGTGTTTTCTGCATGTGTGACTCTGTTCTGTTTTGTAATTCAGTTCAAGTGTAACGGTTTTTACATTCCCTCTATAAGTGACACCTTATGAGAAGTGTCCTTTTCTGTGTGACTTATTTCACTTAGGATCGTCTTACCTAAATCCACTCATCATGCTGCTACTAGCTTTATGACATTGATTTCATGGCTGAGTGATATTCCATTGTACATAAGGACCACAACTTTTTTATCCATTTTTCGCTTTCCTGGGATATTTAAGGTGGAAGGAAGTGGAGGTCCTTGTCAACAGAGCAGCCCTAAACTTTGGGGTGCTTGTGTCTTGCTGATTTTCAATTTTCCCACTTTATCCCCCCATGCGTGGAAGTGCCCTATGCTCTCTAAGCTGTGTTTTTTAGATGTTTCAGGACACACCTTACCCTTCTCCAGAGTGGCTGTTGGCAATTTACATCCCGCCCATCAGTGTAGCAAGGCTCCCATTTCTCCTTGGCCTGTCCTGCATTTCTGGTTTTGACACTTTTTTCAGCATGGCCCTTTTGACCGATGGGAAGCGAGACTTCTTTGTAGCGCTGATTTGCCTTTCCAGGTTGCTTGGTTGGCCAAAAAGGGCGTATGCGTTTTTTCCTGAATATATTCAGGAAAAAACGCATACGCCCTTTTTGGCCAAGGGCATCATTGTCAACGTTTTGCCGCTTTTCATGTGCTTTAAAGGCGATTCGAATCTACCTCCTGAAATCTGTTTCCTGCAATTCTGCCTTGATTTCTAATCCTCTTCTTTGCCTTCCCTCAATATATTTGTGGACGAGAGTTATCATTTATAACTCTGCAGGTTTGTGAATTGCAGTGCCCTGAAGCTCCATTTTACAAGTCGCTTTTTTGGGAGCCGGCCGCAGAAGCGCCGGATGGCTTCAGGCCCTGTTCTGGTTCGGGGGGGCAGGCTGAGCCTGTGGTTAATTCTTCTTCCTGATGGGAAAATAGAGTGACCTGTGCCTGTCCCAACACCAAGAGCTAGTCTCTCATTGGTTCCCCGTCTTCCCGTTCATCCTCAGGACAAATTGCAACCTGTACGGAACAGGAGGTTAAAGGTGCTGATGCTCCAAGTAGGGAGATTGCTAGTAAAGTGGCTGGAATGGCGAACCCGAGCACAAGGAGATGAGAAATGAGGTGCGTTTTAGAAACCTTTCCCCATCACACGGTGTACCATCTTCTGGGTTTCTCATGCATGTTTTCGATGTAGGAAGATGCCCTTGAACCTGGAGATTTGGGACCCATGCGATGGGTAGCACGCAGTATTACTTTAAAGGGTCTGCGTTTGCTCACCCAACCTCACCAAACCTCTCAGCCCCAAGAGTGTCCACCCTTATGTCTCATCCAGCTGTGGGTCTAGATATGGTCAATCCAGGTTGCATCACAGCCCCTGAACGAATTGTGTAAGAATTTCTCTCTCTTTCCCTGTCTTTGTTTCATGGGTTTTTAAAAGTAATTTATTTTTATAATGGGGTTTAGCTGCTTTTCACGGCTGTGTTTAGGCCGCTTTACACCCACTTGACACACTAACAGAGAGATATCAATACATAGGTTTTAAGATTATTACTAGTCAGATATATTCTTGTGCGGTGAATCGGGCGTGTTGAGTCCAGTTCTCTGAGCAAGGAGTAGGTCTTGTCTATTCCATATTGGGTTTATGGAACGGTATCTGAGCTAATTTGAAACTCTTGTTTTATGTATCACCCCACCTCACCTTTCCCGTTAAGCAGCCATAGTGTGTTTTCTGCATGTGTGACTCTGTTCTGTTTTGTAATTCAGTTCAAGTGTAACGGTTTTTACATTCCCTCTATAAGTGACACCTTATGAGAAGTGTCCTTTTCTGTGTGACTTATTTCACTTAGGATCGTCTTACCTAAATCCACTCATCATGCTGCTACTAGCTTTATGACATTGATTTCATGGCTGAGTGATATTCCATTGTACATAAGGACCACAACTTTTTTATCCATTTTTCGCTTTCCTGGGATATTTAAGGTGGAAGGAAGTGGAGGTCCTTGTCAACAGAGCAGCCCTAAACTTTGGGGTGCTTGTGTCTTGCTGATTTTCAATTTTCCCACTTTATCCCCCCATGCGTGGAAGTGCCCTATGCTCTCTAAGCTGTGTTTTTTAGATGTTTCAGGACACACCTTACCCTTCTCCAGAGTGGCTGTTGGCAATTTACATCCCGCCCATCAGTGTAGCAAGGCTCCCATTTCTCCTTGGCCTGTCCTGCATTTCTGGTTTTGACACTTTTTTCAGCATGGCCCTTTTGACCGATGGGAAGCGAGACTTCTTTGTAGCGCTGATTTGCCTTTCCAGGTTGCTTGGTTGGCCAAAAAGGGCGTATGCGTTTTTTCCTGAATATATTCAGGAAAAAACGCATACGCCCTTTTTGGCCAAGGGCATCATTGTCAACGTTTTGCCGCTTTTCATGTGCTTTAAAGGCGATTCGAATCTACCTCCTGAAATCTGTTTCCTGCAATTCTGCCTTGATTTCTAATCCTCTTCTTTGCCTTCCCTCAATATATTTGTGGACGAGAGTTATCATTTATAACTCTGCAGGTTTGTGAATTGCAGTGCCCTGAAGCTCCATTTTACAAGTCGCTTTTTTGGGAGCCGGCCGCAGAAGCGCCGGATGGCTTCAGGCCCTGTTCTGGTTCCGGGGGGCAGGCTGAGCCTGTGGTTAATTCTTCTTCCTGATGGGAAAATAGAGTGACCTGTGCCTGTCCCAACACCAAGAGCTAGTCTCTCATTGGTTCCCCGTCTTCCCGTTCATCCTCAGGACAAATTGCAACCTGTACGGAACAGGAGGTTAAAGGTGCTGATGCTCCAAGTAGGGAGATTGCTAGTAAAGTGGCTGGAATGGCGAACCCGAGCACAAGGAGATGAGAAATGAGGTGCGTTTTAGAAACCTTTCCCCATCACACGGTGTACCATCTTCTGGGTTTCTCATGCATGTTTTCGATGTAGGAAGATGCCCTTGAACCTGGAGATTTGGGACCCATGCGATGGGTAGCACGCAGTATTACTTTAAAGGGTCTGCGTTTGCTCACCCAACCTCACCAAACCTCTCAGCCCCAAGAGTGTCCACCCTTATGTCTCATCCAGCTGTGGGTCTAGATATGGTCAATCCAGGTTGCATCACAGCCCCTGAACGAATTGTGTAAGAATTTCTCTCTCTTTCCCTGTCTTAGTTTCATGGGTTTTTAAAAGTAATTTATTTTTATAATGGGGTTTAGCTGCTTTTCACGGCTGTGTTTAGGCCGCTTTACACCCACTTGACACACTAACAGAGAGATATCAATACATAGGTTTTAAGATTATTACTAGTCAGATATATTCTTGTGCGGTGAATCGGGCGTGTTGAGTCCAGTTCTCTGAGCAAGGAGTAGGTCTTGTCTATTCCATATTGGGTTTATGGAACGGTATCTGAGCTAATTTGAAACTCTTGTTTTATGTATCACCCCACCTCACCTTTCCCGTTAAGCAGCCATAGTGTGTTTTCTGCATGTGTGACTCTGTTCTGTTTTGTAATTCAGTTCAAGTGTAACGGTTTTTACATTCCCTCTATAAGTGACACCTTATGAGAAGTGTCCTTTTCTGTGTGACTTATTTCACTTAGGATCGTCTTACCTAAATCCACTCATCATGCTGCTACTAGCTTTATGACATTGATTTCATGGCTGAGTGATATTCCATTGTACATAAGGACCACAACTTTTTTATCCATTTTTCGCTTTCCTGGGATATTTAAGGTGGAAGGAAGTGGAGGTCCTTGTCAACAGAGCAGCCCTAAACTTTGGGGTGCTTGTGTCTTGCTGATTTTCAATTTTCCCACTTTATCCCCCCATGCGTGGAAGTGCCCTATGCTCTCTAAGCTGTGTTTTTTAGATGTTTCAGGACACACCTTACCCTTCTCCAGAGTGGCTGTTGGCAATTTACATCCCGCCCATCAGTGTAGCAAGGCTCCCATTTCTCCTTGGCCTGTCCTGCATTTCTGGTTTTGACACTTTTTTCAGCATGGCCCTTTTGACCGATGGGAAGCGAGACTTCTTTGTAGCGCTGATTTGCCTTTCCAGGTTGCTTGGTTGGCCAAAAAGGGCGTATGCGTTTTTTCCTGAATATATTCAGGAAAAAACGCATACGCCCTTTTTGGCCAAGGGCATCATTGTCAACGTTTTGCCGCTTTTCATGTGCTTTAAAGGCGATTCGAATCTACCTCCTGAAATCTGTTTCCTGCAATTCTGCCTTGATTTCTAATCCTCTTCTTTGCCTTCCCTCAATATATTTGTGGACGAGAGTTATCATTTATAACTCTGCAGGTTTGTGAATTGCAGTGCCCCGAAGCTCCATTTTACAAGTCGCTTTTTTGGGAGCCGGCCGCAAAAGCGCCGGATGGCTTCAGGCCCTGTTCTGGTTCCGGGGGGCAGGCTGAGCCTGTGGTTAATTCTTCTTCCTGATGGGAAAATAGAGTGACCTGTGCCTGTCCCAACACCAAGAGCTAGTCTCTCATTGGTTCCCCGTCTTCCCGTTCATCCTCAGGACAAATTGCAACCTGTACGGAACAGGAGGTTAAAGGTGCTGATGCTCCAAGTAGGGAGATTGCTAGTAAAGTGGCTGGAATGGCGAACCCGAGCACAAGGAGATGAGAAATGAGGTGCGTTTTAGAAACCTTTCCCCATCACACGGTGTACCATCTTCTGGGTTTCTCATGCATGTTTTCGATGTAGGAAGATGCCCTTGAACCTGGAGATTTGGGACCCATGCGATGGGTAGCACGCAGTATTACTTTAAAGGGTCTGCGTTTGCTCACCCAACCTCACCAAACCTCTCAGCCCCAAGAGTGTCCACCCTTATGTCTCATCCAGCTGTGGGTCTAGATATGGTCAATCCAGGTTGCATCACAGCCCCTGAACGAATTGTGTAAGAATTTCTCTCTCTTTCCCTGTCTTTGTTTCATGGGTTTTTAAAAGTAATTTATTTTTATAATGGGGTTTAGCTGCTTTTCACGGCTGTGTTTAGGCCGCTTTACACCCACTTGACACACTAACAGAGAGATATCAATACATAGGTTTTAAGATTATTACTAGTCAGATATATTCTTGTGCGGTGAATCGGGCGTGTTGAGTCCAGTTCTCTGAGCAAGGAGTAGGTCTTGTCTATTACATATTGGGTTTATGGAACGGTATCTGAGCTAATTTGAAACTCTTGTTTTATGTATCACCCCACCTCACCTTTCCCGTTAAGCAGCCATAGTGTGTTTTCTGCATGTGTGACTCTGTTCTGTTTTGTAATTCAGTTCAAGTGTAACGGTTTTTACATTCCCTCTATAAGTGACACCTTATGAGAAGTGTCCTTTTCTGTGTGACTTATTTCACTTAGAATCGTCTTACCTAAATCCACTCATCATGCTGCTACTAGCTTTATGACATTGATTTCATGGCTGAGTGATATTCCATTGTACATAAGGACCACAACTTTTTTATCCATTTTTCGCTTTCCTGGGATATTTAAGGTGGAAGGAAGTGGAGGTCCTTGTCAACAGAGCAGCCCTAAACTTTGGGGTGCTTGTGTCTTGCTGATTTTCAATTTTCCCACTTTATCCCCCCATGCGTGGGAGTGCCCTATGCTCTCTAAGCTGTGTTTTTTAGATGTTTCAGGACACACCTTACCCTTCTCCAGAGTGGCTGTTGGCAATTTACATCCCGCCCATCAGTGTAGCAAGGCTCCCATTTCTCCTTGGCCTGTCCTGCATTTCTGGTTTTGACACTTTTTTCAGCATGGCCCTTTTGACCGATGGGAAGCGAGACTTCTTTGTAGCGCTGATTTGCCTTTCCAGGTTGCTTGGTTGGCCAAAAAGGGCGTATGCGTTTTTTCCTGAATATATTCAGGAAAAAACGCATACGCCCTTTTTGGCCAAGGGCATCATTGTCAACGTTTTGCCGCTTTTCATGTGCTTTAAAGGCGATTCGAATCTACCTCCTGAAATCTGTTTCCTGCAATTCTGCCTTGATTTCAAATCCTCTTCTTTGCCTTCCCTCAATATATTTGTGGACGAGAGTTATCATTTATAACTCTGCAGGTTTGTGAATTGCAGTGCCCTGAAGCTCCATTTTACAAGTCGCTTTTTTGGGAGCCGGCCGCAGAAGCGCCGGATGGCTTCAGGCCCTGTTCTGGTTCCGGGGGGCAGGCTGAGCCTGTGGTTAATTCTTCTTCCTGATGGGAAAATAGAGTGACCTGTGCCTGTCCCAACACCAAGAGCTAGTCTCTCATTGGTTCCCCGTCTTCCCGTTCATCCTCAGGACAAATTGCAACCTGTACGGAACAGGAGGTTAAAGGTGCTGATGCTCCAAGTAGGGAGATTGCTAGTAAAGTGGCTGGAATGGCGAACCCGAGCACAAGGAGATGAGAAATGAGGTGCGTTTTAGAAACCTTTCCCCATCACACGGTGTACCATCTTCTGGGTTTCTCATGCATGTTTTCGATGTAGGAAGATGCCCTTGAACCTGGAGATTTGGGACCCATGCGATGGGTAGCACGCAGTATTACTTTAAAGGGTCTGCGTTTGCTCACCCAACCTCACCAAACCTCTCAGCCCCAAGAGTGTCCACCCTTATGTCTCATCCAGCTGTGGGTCTAGATATGGTCAATCCAGGTTGCATCACAGCCCCTGAACGAATTGTGTAAGAATTTCTCTCTCTTTCCCTGTCTTTGTTTCATGGGTTTTTAAAAGTAATTTATTTTTATAATGGGGTTTAGCTGCTTTTCACGGCTGTGTTTAGGCCGCTTTACACCCACTTGACACACTAACAGAGAGATATCAATACATAGGTTTTAAGATTATTACTAGTCAGATATATTCTTGTGCGGTGAATCGGGCGTGTTGAGTCCAGTTCTCTGAGCAAGGAGTAGGTCTTGTCTATTCCATATTGGGTTTATGGAACGGTATCTGAGCTAATTTGAAACTCTTGTTTTATGTATCACCCCACCTCACCTTTCCCGTTAAGCAGCCATAGTGTGTTTTCTGCATGTGTGACTCTGTTCTGTTTTGTAATTCAGTTCAAGTGTAACGGTTTTTACATTCCCTCTATAAGTGACACCTTATGAGAAGTGTCCTTTTCTGTGTGACTTATTTCACTTAGAATCGTCTTACCTAAATCCACTCATCATGCTGCTACTAGCTTTATGACATTGATTTCATGGCTGAGTGATATTCCATTGTACATAAGGACCACAACTTTTTTATCCATTTTTCGCTTTCCTGGGATATTTAAGGTGGAAGGAAGTGGAGGTCCTTGTCAACAGAGCAGCCCTAAACTTTGGGGTGCTTGTGTCTTGCTGATTTTCAATTTTCCCACTTTATCCCCCCATGCGTGGAAGTGCCCTATGCTCTCTAAGCTGTGTTTTTTAGATGTTTCAGGACACACCTTACACTTCTCCAGAGTGGCTGTTGGCAATTTACATCCCGCCCATCAGTGTAGCAAGGCTCCCATTTCTCCTTGGCCTGTCCTGCATTTCTGGTTTTGACACTTTTTTCAGCATGGCCCTTTTGACCGATGGGAAGCGAGACTTCTTTGTAGCGCTGATTTGCCTTTCCAGGTTGCTTGGTTGGCCAAAAAGGGCGTATGCGTTTTTTCCTGAATATATTCAGGAAAAAACGCATACGCCCTTTTTGGCCAAGGGCATCATTGTCAACGTTTTGCCGCTTTTCATGTGCTTTAAAGGCGATTCGAATCTACCTCCTGAAATCTGTTTCCTGCAATTCTGCCTTGATTTCAAATCCTCTTCTTTGCCTTCCCTCAATATATTTGTGGACGAGAGTTATCATTTATAACTCTGCAGGTTTGTGAATTGCAGTGCCCTGAAGCTCCATTTTACAAGTCGCTTTTTTGGGAGCCGGCCGCAGAAGCGCCGGATGGCTTCAGGCCCTGTTCTGGTTCCGGGGGGCAGGCTGAGCCTGTGGTTAATTCTTCTTCCTGATGGGAAAATAGAGTGACCTGTGCCTGTCCCAACACCAAGAGCTAGTCTCTCATTGGTTCCCCGTCTTCCCGTTCATCCTCAGGACAAATTGCAACCTGTACGGAACAGGAGGTTAAAGGTGCTGATGCTCCAAGTAGGGAGATTGCTAGTAAAGTGGCTGGAATGGCGAACCCGAGCACAAGGAGATGAGAAATGAGGTGCGTTTTAGAAACCTTTCCCCATCACACGGTGTACCATCTTCTGGGTTTCTCATGCATGTTTTCGATGTAGGAAGATGCCCTTGAACCTGGAGATTTGGGACCCATGCGATGGGTAGCACGCAGTATTACTTTAAAGGGTCTGCGTTTGCTCACCCAACCTCACCAAACCTCTCAGCCCCAAGAGTGTCCACCCTTATGTCTCATCCAGCTGTGGGTCTAGATATGGTCAATCCAGGTTGCATCACAGCCCCTGAACGAATTGTGTAAGAATTTCTCTCTCTTTCCCTGTCTTTGTTTCATGGGTTTTTAAAAGTAATTTATTTTTATAATGGGGTTTAGCTGCTTTTCACGGCTGTGTTTAGGCCGCTTTACACCCACTTGACACACTAACAGAGAGATATCAATACATAGGTTTTAAGATTATTACTAGTCAGATATATTCTTGTGCGGTGAATCGGGCGTGTTGAGTCCAGTTCTCTGAGCAAGGAGTAGGTCTTGTCTATTCCATATTGGGTTTATGGAACGGTATCTGAGCTAATTTGAAACTCTTGTTTTATGTATCACCCCACCTCACCTTTCCCGTTAAGCAGCCATAGTGTGTTTTCTGCATGTGTGACTCTGTTCTGTTTTGTAATTCAGTTCAAGTGTAACGGTTTTTACATTCCCTCTATAAGTGACACCTTATGAGAAGTGTCCTTTTCTGTGTGACTTATTTCACTTAGAATCGTCTTACCTAAATCCACTCATCATGCTGCTACTAGCTTTATGACATTGATTTCATGGCTGAGTGATATTCCATTGTACATAAGGACCACAACTTTTTTATCCATTTTTCGCTTTCCTGGGATATTTAAGGTGGAAGGAAGTGGAGGTACTTGTCAACAGAGCAGCCCTAAACTTTGGGGTGCTTGTGTCTTGCTGATTTTCAATTTTCCCACTTTATCCCCCCATGCGTGGAAGTGCCCTATGCTCTCTAAGCTGTGTTTTTTAGATGTTTCAGGACACACCTTACACTTCTCCAGAGTGGCTGTTGGCAATTTACATCCCGCCCATCAGTGTAGCAAGGCTCCCATTTCTCCTTGGCCTGTCCTGCATTTCTGGTTTTGACACTTTTTTCAGCATGGCCCTTTTGACCGATGGGAAGCGAGACTTCTTTGTAGCGCTGATTTGCCTTTCCAGGTTGCTTGGTTGGCCAAAAAGGGCGTATGCGTTTTTTCCTGAATATATTCAGGAAAAAACGCATACGCCCTTTTTGGCCAAGGGCATCATTGTCAACGTTTTGCCGCTTTTCATGTGCTTTAAAGGCGATTCGAATCTACCTCCTGAAATCTGTTTCCTGCAATTCTGCCTTGATTTCAAATCCTCTTCTTTGCCTTCCCTCAATATATTTGTGGACGAGAGTTATCATTTATAACTCTGCAGGTTTGTGAATTGCAGTGCCCCGAAGCTCCATTTTACAAGTCGCTTTTTTGGGAGCCGGCCGCAAAAGCGCCGGATGGCTTCAGGCCCTGTTCTGGTTCCGGGGGGCAGGCTGAGCCTGTGGTTAATTCTTCTTCCTGATGGGAAAATAGAGTGACCTGTGCCTGTCCCAACACCAAGAGCTAGTCTCTCATTGGTTCCCCGTCTTCCCGTTCATCCTCAGGACAAATTGCAACCTGTACGGAACAGGAGGTTAAAGGTGCTGATGCTCCAAGTAGGGAGATTGCTAGTAAAGTGGCTGGAATGGCGAACCCGAGCACAAGGAGATGAGAAATGAGGTGCGTTTTAGAAACCTTTCCCCATCACACGGTGTACCATCTTCTGGGTTTCTCATGCATGTTTTCGATGTAGGAAGATGCCCTTGAACCTGGAGATTTGGGACCCATGCGATGGGTAGCACGCAGTATTACTTTAAAGGGTCTGCGTTTGCTCACCCAACCTCACCAAACCTCTCAGCCCCAAGAGTGTCCACCCTTATGTCTCATCTAGCTGTGGGTCTAGATATGGTCAATCCAGGTTGCATCACAGCCCCTGAACGAATTGTGTAAGAATTTCTCTCTCTTTCCCTGTCTTTGTTTCATGGGTTTTTAAAAGTAATTTATTTTTATAATGGGGTTTAGCTGCTTTTCACGGCTGTGTTTAGGCCGCTTTACACCCACTTGACACACTAACAGAGAGATATCAATACATAGGTTTTAAGATTATTACTAGTCAGATATATTCTTGTGCGGTGAATCGGGCGTGTTGAGTCCAGTTCTCTGAGCAAGGAGTAGGTCTTGTGTATTACATATTGGGTTTATGGAACGGTATCTGAGCTAATTTGAAACTCTTGTTTTATGTATCACCCCACCTCACCTTTCCCGTTAAGCAGCCATAGTGTGTTTTCTGCATGTGTGACTCTGTTCTGTTTTGTAATTCAGTTCAAGTGTAACGGTTTTTACATTCCCTCTATAAGTGACACCTTATGAGAAGTGTCCTTTTCTGTGTGACTTATTTCACTTAGAATCGTCTTAGCTAAATCCACTCATCATGCTGCTACTAGCTTTATGACATTGATTTCATGGCTGAGTGATATTCCATTGTACATAAGGACCACAACTTTTTTATCCATTTTTCGCTTTCCTGGGATATTTAAGGTGGAAGGAAGTGGAGGTCCTTGTCAACAGAGCAGCCCTAAACTTTGGGGTGCTTGTGTCTTGCTGATTTTCAATTTTCCCACTTTATCCCCCCATGCGTGGAAGTGCCCTATGCTCTCTAAGCTGTGTTTTTTAGATGTTTCAGGACACACCTTACCCTTCTCCAGAGTGGCTGTTGGCAATTTACATCCCGCCCATCAGTGTAGCAAGGCTCCCATTTCTCCTTGGCCTGTCCTGCATTTCTGGTTTTGACACTTTTTTCAGCATGGCCCTTTTGACCGATGGGAAGCGAGACTTCTTTGTAGCGCTGATTTGCCTTTCCAGGTTGCTTGGTTGGCCAAAAAGGGCGTATGCGTTTTTTCCTGAATATATTCAGGAAAAAACGCATACGCCCTTTTTGGCCAAGGGCATCATTGTCAACGTTTTGCCGCTTTTCATGTGCTTTAAAGGCGATTCGAATCTACCTCCTGAAATCTGTTTCCTGCAATTCTGCCTTGATTTCTAATCCTCTTCTTTGCCTTCCCTCAATATATTTGTGGACGAGAGTTATCATTTATAACTCTGCAGGTTTGTGAATTGCAGTGCCCCGAAGCTCCATTTTACAAGTCGCTTTTTTGGGAGCCGGCCGCAAAAGCGCCGGATGGCTTCAGGCCCTGTTCTGGTTCCGGGGGGCAGGCTGAGCCTGTGGTTAATTCTTCTTCCTGATGGGAAAATAGAGTGACCTGTGCCTGTCCCAACACCAAGAGCTAGTCTCTCATTGGTTCCCCGTCTTCCCGTTCATCCTCAGGACAAATTGCAACCTGTACAGAACAGGAGGTTAAAGGTGCTGATGCTCCAAGTAGGGAGATTGCTAGTAAAGTGGCTGGAATGGCGAACCCGAGCACAAGGAGATGAGAAATGAGGTGCGTTTTAGAAACCTTTCCCCATCACACGGTGTACCATCTTCTGGGTTTCTCATGCATGTTTTCGATGTAGGAAGATGCCCTTGAACCTGGAGATTTGGGACCCATGCAATGGGTAGCACGCAGTATTACTTTAAAGGGTCTGCGTTTGCTCACCCAACCTCACCAAACCTCTCAGCCCCAAGAGTGTCCACCCTTATGTCTCATCTAGCTGTGGGTCTAGATATGGTCAATCCAGGTTGCATCACAGCCCCTGAACGAATTGTGTAAGAATTTCTCTCTCTTTCCCTGTCTTTGTTTCATGGGTTTTTAAAAGTAATTTATTTTTATAATGGGGTTTAGCTGCTTTTCACGGCTGTGTTTAGGCCGCTTTACACCCACTTGACACACTAACAGAGAGATATCAATACATAGGTTTTAAGATTATTACTAGTCAGATATATTCTTGTGCGGTGAATCGGGCGTGTTGAGTCCAGTTCTCTGAGCAAGGAGTAGGTCTTGTGTATTACATATTGGGTTTATGGAACGGTATCTGAGCTAATTTGAAACTCTTGTTTTATGTATCACCCCACCTCACCTTTCCCGTTAAGCAGCCATAGTGTGTTTTCTGCATGTGTGACTCTGTTCTGTTTTGTAATTCAGTTCAAGTATAACGGTTTTTACATTCCCTCTATAAGTGACACCTTATGAGAATTGTCCTTTTCTGTGTGACTTATTTCACTTAGAATCGTCTTAGCTAAATCCACTCATCATGCTGCTACTAGCTTTATGACATTGATTTCATGGCTGAGTGATATTCCATTGTACATAAGGACCACAACTTTTTTATCCATTTTTCGCTTTCCTGGGATATTTAAGGTGGAAGGAAGTGGAGGTCCTTGTCAACAGAGCAGCCCTAAACTTTGGGGTGCTTGTGTCTTGCTGATTTTCAATTTTCCCACTTTATCCCCCCATGCGTGGAAGTGCCCTATGCTCTCTAAGCTGTGTTTTTTAGATGTTTCAGGACACACCTTACCCTTCTCCAGAGTGGCTGTTGGCAATTTACATCCCGCCCATCAGTGTAGCAAGGCTCCCATTTCTCCTTGGCCTGTCCTGCATTTCTGGTTTTGACACTTTTTTCAGCATGGCCCTTTTGACCGATGGGAAGCGAGACTTCTTTGTAGCGCTGATTTGCCTTTCCAGGTTGCTTGGTTGGCCAAAAAGGGCGTATGCGTTTTTTCCTGAATATATTCAGGAAAAAACGCATACGCCCTTTTTGGCCAAGGGCATCATTGTCAACGTTTTGCCGCTTTTCATGTGCTTTAAAGGCGATTCGAATCTACCTCCTGAAATCTGTTTCCTGCAATTCTGCCTTGATTTCAAATCCTCTTCTTTGCCTTCCCTCAATATATTTGTGGACGAGAGTTATCATTTATAACTCTGCAGGTTTGTGAATTGCAGTGCCCTGAAGCTCCATTTTACAAGTCGCTTTTTTGGGAGCCGGCCGCAGAAGCGCCGGATGGCTTCAGGCCCTGTTCTGGTTCCGGGGGGCAGGCTGAGCCTGTGGTTAATTCTTCTTCCTGATGGGAAAATAGAGTGACCTGTGCCTGTCCCAACACCAAGAGCTAGTCTCTCATTGGTTCCCCGTCTTCCCGTTCATCCTCAGGACAAATTGCAACCTGTACGGAACAGGAGGTTAAAGGTGCTGATGCTCCAAGTAGGGAGATTGCTAGTAAAGTGGCTGGAATGGCGAACCCGAGCACAAGGAGATGAGAAATGAGGTGCGTTTTAGAAACCTTTCCCCATCACACGGTGTACCATCTTCTGGGTTTCTCATGCATGTTTTCGATGTAGGAAGATGCCCTTGAACCTGGAGATTTGGGACCCATGCGATGGGTAGCACGCAGTATTACTTTAAAGGGTCTGCGTTTGCTCACCCAACCTCACCAAACCTCTCAGCCCCAAGAGTGTCCACCCTTATGTCTCATCCAGCTGTGGGTCTAGATATGGTCAATCCAGGTTGCATCACAGCCCCTGAACGAATTGTGTAAGAATTTCTCTCTCTTTCCCTGTCTTTGTTTCATGGGTTTTTAAAAGTAATTTATTTTTATAATGGGGTTTAGCTGCTTTTCACGGCTGTGTTTAGGCCGCTTTACACCCACTTGACACACTAACAGAGAGATATCAATACATAGGTTTTAAGATTATTACTAGTCAGATATATTCTTGTGCGGTGAATCGGGCGTGTTGAGTCCAGTTCTCTGAGCAAGGAGTAGGTCTTGTCTATTCCATATTGGGTTTATGGAACGGTATCTGAGCTAATTTGAAACTCTTGTTTTATGTATCACCCCACCTCACCTTTCCCGTTAAGCAGCCATAGTGTGTTTTCTGCATGTGTGACTCTGTTCTGTTTTGTAATTCAGTTCAAGTGTAACGGTTTTTACATTCCCTCTATAAGTGACACCTTATGAGAAGTGTCCTTTTCTGTGTGACTTATTTCACTTAGAATCGTCTTACCTAAATCCACTCATCATGCTGCTACTAGCTTTATGACATTGATTTCATGGCTGAGTGATATTCCATTGTACATAAGGACCACAACTTTTTTATCCATTTTTCGCTTTCCTGGGATATTTAAGGTGGAAGGAAGTGGAGGTCCTTGTCAACAGAGCAGCCCTAAACTTTGGGGTGCTTGTGTCTTGCTGATTTTCAATTTTCCCACTTTATCCCCCCATGCGTGGAAGTGCCCTATGCTCTCTAAGCTGTGTTTTTTAGATGTTTCAGGACACACCTTACCCTTCTCCAGAGTGGCTGTAGGCAATTTACATCCCGCCCATCAGTGTAGCAAGGCTCCCATTTCTCCTTGGCCTGTCCTGCATTTCTGGTTTTGACACTTTTTTCAGCATGGCCCTTTTGACCGATGGGAAGCGAGACTTCTTTGTAGCGCTGATTTGCCTTTCCAGGTTGCTTGGTTGGCCAAAAAGGGCGTATGCGTTTTTTCCTGAATATATTCAGGAAAAAACGCATACGCCCTTTTTGGCCAAGGGCATCATTGTCAACGTTTTGCCGCTTTTCATGTGCTTTAAAGGCGATTCGAATCTACCTCCTGAAATCTGTTTCCTGCAATTCTGCCTTGATTTCAAATCCTCTTCTTTGCCTTCCCTCAATATATTTGTGGACGAGAGTTATCATTTATAACTCTGCAGGTTTGTGAATTGCAGTGCCCCGAAGCTCCATTTTACAAGTCGCTTTTTTGGGAGCCGGCCGCAGAAGCGCCGGATGGCTTCAGGCCCTGTTCTGGTTCCGGGGGGCAGGCTGAGCCTGTGGTTAATTCTTCTTCCTGATGGGAAAATAGAGTGACCTGTGCCTGTCCCAACACCAAGAGCTAGTCTCTCATTGGTTCCCCGTCTTCCCGTTCATCCTCAGGACAAATTGCAACCTGTACGGAACAGGAGGTTAAAGGTGCTGATGCTCCAAGTAGGGAGATTGCTAGTAAAGTGGCTGGAATGGCGAACCCGAGCACAAGGAGATGAGAAATGAGGTGCGTTTTAGAAACCTTTCCCCATCACACGGTGTACCATCTTCTGGGTTTCTCATGCATGTTTTCGATGTAGGAAGATGCCCTTGAACCTGGAGATTTGGGACCCATGCGATGGGTAGCACGCAGTATTACTTTAAAGGGTCTGCGTTTGCTCACCCAACCTCACCAAACCTCTCAGCCCCAAGAGTGTCCACCCTTATGTCTCATCCAGCTGTGGGTCTAGATATGGTCAATCCAGGTTGCATCACAGCCCCTGAACGAATTGTGTAAGAATTTCTCTCTCTTTCCCTGTCTTTGTTTCATGGGTTTTTAAAAGTAATTTATTTTTATAATGGGGTTTAGCTGCTTTTCACGGCTGTGTTTAGGCCGCTTTACACCCACTTGACACACTAACAGAGAGATATCAATACATAGGTTTTAAGATTATTACTAGTCAGATATATTCTTGTGCGGTGAATCGGGCGTGTTGAGTCCAGTTCTCTGAGCAAGGAGTAGGTCTTGTCTATTCCATATTGGGTTTATGGAACGGTATCTGAGCTAATTTGAAACTCTTGTTTTATGTATCACCCCACCTCACCTTTCCCGTTAAGCAGCCATAGTGTGTTTTCTGCATGTGTGACTCTGTTCTGTTTTGTAATTCAGTTCAAGTGTAACGGTTTTTACATTCCCTCTATAAGTGACACCTTATGAGAAGTGTCCTTTTCTGTGTGACTTATTTCACTTAGAATCGTCTTAGCTAAATCCACTCATCATGCTGCTACTAGCTTTATGACATTGATTTCATGGCTGAGTGATATTCCATTGTACATAAGGACCACAACTTTTTTATCCATTTTTCGCTTTCCTGGGATATTTAAGGTGGAAGGAAGTGGAGGTCCTTGTCAACAGAGCAGCCCTAAACTTTGGGGTGCTTGTGTCTTGCTGATTTTCAATTTTCCCACTTTATCCCCCCATGCGTGGAAGTGCCCTATGCTCTCTAAGCTGTGTTTTTTAGATGTTTCAGGACACACCTTACCCTTCTCCAGAGTGGCTGTTGGCAATTTACATCCCGCCCATCAGTGTAGCAAGGCTCCCATTTCTCCTTGGCCTGTCCTGCATTTCTGGTTTTGACACTTTTTTCAGCATGGCCCTTTTGACCGATGGGAAGCGAGACTTCTTTGTAGCGCTGATTTGCCTTTCCAGGTTGCTTGGTTGGCCAAAAAGGGCGTATGCGTTTTTTCCTGAATATATTCAGGAAAAAACGCATACGCCCTTTTTGGCCAAGGGCATCATTGTCAACGTTTTGCCGCTTTTCATGTGCTTTAAAGGCGATTCGAATCTACCTCCTGAAATCTGTTTCCTGCAATTCTGCCTTGATTTCAAATCCTCTTCTTTGCCTTCCCTCAATATATTTGTGGACGAGAGTTATCATTTATAACTCTGCAGGTTTGTGAATTGCAGTGCCCTGAAGCTCCATTTTACAAGTCGCTTTTTTGGGAGCCGGCCGCAGAAGCGCCGGATGGCTTCAGGCCCTGTTCTGGTTCCGGGGGGCAGGCTGAGCCTGTGGTTAATTCTTCTTCCTGATGGGAAAATAGAGTGACCTGTGCCTGTCCCAACACCAAGAGCTAGTCTCTCATTGGTTCCCCGTCTTCCCGTTCATCCTCAGGACAAATTGCAACCTGTACGGAACAGGAGGTTAAAGGTGCTGATGCTCCAAGTAGGGAGATTGCTAGTAAAGTGGCTGGAATGGCGAACCCGAGCACAAGGAGATGAGAAATGAGGTGCGTTTTAGAAACCTTTCCCCATCACACGGTGTACCATCTTCTGGGTTTCTCATGCATGTTTTCGATGTAGGAAGATGCCCTTGAACCTGGAGATTTGGGACCCATGCGATGGGTAGCACGCAGTATTACTTTAAAGGGTCTGCGTTTGCTCACCCAACCTCACCAAACCTCTCAGCCCCAAGAGTGTCCACCCTTATGTCTCATCCAGCTGTGGGTCTAGATATGGTCAATCCAGGTTGCATCACAGCCCCTGAACGAATTGTGTAAGAATTTCTCTCTCTTTCCCTGTCTTTGTTTCATGGGTTTTTAAAAGTAATTTATTTTTATAATGGGGTTTAGCTGCTTTTCACGGCTGTGTTTAGGCCGCTTTACACCCACTTGACACACTAACAGAGAGATATCAATACATAGGTTTTAAGATTATTACTAGTCAGATATATTCTTGTGCGGTGAATCGGGCGTGTTGAGTCCAGTTCTCTGAGCAAGGAGTAGGTCTTGTCTATTCCATATTGGGTTTATGGAACGGTATCTGAGCTAATTTGAAACTCTTGTTTTATGTATCACCCCACCTCACCTTTCCCGTTAAGCAGCCATAGTGTGTTTTCTGCATGTGTGACTCTGTTCTGTTTTGTAATTCAGTTCAAGTGTAACGGTTTTTACATTCCCTCTATAAGTGACACCTTATGAGAAGTGTCCTTTTCTGTGTGACTTATTTCACTTAGAATCGTCTTACCTAAATCCACTCATCATGCTGCTACTAGCTTTATGACATTGATTTCATGGCTGAGTGATATTCCATTGTACATAAGGACCACAACTTTTTTATCCATTTTTCGCTTTCCTGGGATATTTAAGGTGGAAGGAAGTGGAGGTCCTTGTCAACAGAGCAGCCCTAAACTTTGGGGTGCTTGTGTCTTGCTGATTTTCAATTTTCCCACTTTATCCCCCCATGCGTGGAAGTGCCCTATGCTCTCTAAGCTGTGTTTTTTAGATGTTTCAGGACACACCTTACCCTTCTCCAGAGTGGCTGTTGGCAATTTACATCCCGCCCATCAGTGTAGCAAGGCTCCCATTTCTCCTTGGCCTGTCCTGCATTTCTGGTTTTGACACTTTTTTCAGCATGGCCCTTTTGACCGATGGGAAGCGAGACTTCTTTGTAGCGCTGATTTGCCTTTCCAGGTTGCTTGGTTGGCCAAAAAGGGCGTATGCGTTTTTTCCTGAATATATTCAGGAAAAAACGCATACGCCCTTTTTGGCCAAGGGCATCATTGTCAACGTTTTGCCGCTTTTCATGTGCTTTAAAGGCGATTCGAATCTACCTCCTGAAATCTGTTTCCTGCAATTCTGCCTTGATTTCAAATCCTCTTCTTTGCCTTCCCTCAATATATTTGTGGACGAGAGTTATCATTTATAACTCTGCAGGTTTGTGAATTGCAGTGCCCCGAAGCTCCATTTTACAAGTCGCTTTTTTGGGAGCCGGCCGCAGAAGCGCCGGATGGCTTCAGGCCCTGTTCTGGTTCCGGGGGGCAGGCTGAGCCTGTGGTTAATTCTTCTTCCTGATGGGAAAATAGAGTGACCTGTGCCTGTCCCAACACCAAGAGCTAGTCTCTCATTGGTTCCCCGTCTTCCCGTTCATCCTCAGGACAAATTGCAACCTGTACAGAACAGGAGGATAAAGGTGCTGATGCTCCAAGTAGGGAGATTGCTAGTAAAGTGGCTGGAATGGCGAACCCGAGCACAAGGAGATGAGAAATGAGGTGCGTTTTAGAAACCTTTCCCCATCACACGGTGTACCATCTTCTGGGTTTCTCATGCATGTTTTCGATGTAGGAAGATGCCCTTGAACCTGGAGATTTGGGACCCATGCAATGGGTAGCACGCAGTATTACTTTAAAGGGTCTGCGTTTGCTCACCCAACCTCACCAAACCTCTCAGCCCCAAGAGTGTCCACCCTTATGTCTCATCTAGCTGTGGGTCTAGATATGGTCAATCCAGGTTGCATCACAGCCCCTGAACGAATTGTGTAAGAATTTCTCTCTCTTTCCCTGTCTTTGTTTCATGGGTTTTTAAAAGTAATTTATTTTTATAATGGGGTTTAGCTGCTTTTCACGGCTGTGTTTAGGCCGCTTTACACCCACTTGACACACTAACAGAGAGATATCAATACATAGGTTTTAAGATTATTACTAGTCAGATATATTCTTGTGCGGTGAATCGGGCGTGTTGAGTCCAGTTCTCTGAGCAAGGAGTAGGTCTTGTGTATTACATATTGGGTTTATGGAACGGTATCTGAGCTAATTTGAAACTCTTGTTTTATGTATCACCCCACCTCACCTTTCCCATTAAGCAGCCATAGTGTGTTTTCTGCATGTGTGACTCTGTTCTGTTTTGTAATTCAGTTCAAGTGTAACGGTTTTTACATTCCCTCTATAAGTGACACCTTATGAGAATTGTCCTTTTCTGTGTGACTTATTTCACTTAGAATCGTCTTAGCTAAATCCACTCATCATGCTGCTACTAGCTTTATGACATTGATTTCATGGCTGAGTGATATTCCATTGTACATAAGGACCACAACTTTTTTATCCATTTTTCGCTTTCCTGGGATATTTAAGGTGGAAGGAAGTGGAGGTCCTTGTCAACAGAGCAGCCCTAAACTTTGGGGTGCTTGTGTCTTGCTGATTTTCAATTTTCCCACTTTATCCCCCCATGCGTGGAAGTGCCCTATGCTCTCTAAGCTGTGTTTTTTAGATGTTTCAGGACACACCTTACCCTTCTCCAGAGTGGCTGTTGGCAATTTACATCCCGCCCATCAGTGTAGCAAGGCTCCCATTTCTCCTTGGCCTGTCCTGCATTTCTGGTTTTGACACTTTTTTCAGCATGGCCCTTTTGACCGATGGGAAGCGAGACTTCTTTGTAGCGCTGATTTGCCTTTCCAGGTTGCTTGGTTGGCCAAAAAGGGCGTATGCGTTTTTTCCTGAATATATTCAGGAAAAAACGCATACGCCCTTTTTGGCCAAGGGCATCATTGTCAACGTTTTGCCGCTTTTCATGTGCTTTAAAGGCGATTCGAATCTACCTCCTGAAATCTGTTTCCTGCAATTCTGCCTTGATTTCAAATCCTCTTCTTTGCCTTCCCTCAATATATTTGTGGACGAGAGTTATCATTTATAACTCTGCAGGTTTGTGAATTGCAGTGCCCTGAAGCTCCATTTTACAAGTCGCTTTTTTGGGAGCCGGCCGCAGAAGCGCCGGATGGCTTCAGGCCCTGTTCTGGTTCCGGGGGGCAGGCTGAGCCTGTGGTTAATTCTTCTTCCTGATGGGAAAATAGAGTGACCTGTGCCTGTCCCAACACCAAGAGCTAGTCTCTCATTGGTTCCCCGTCTTCCCGTTCATCCTCAGGACAAATTGCAACCTGTACGGAACAGGAGGTTAAAGGTGCTGATGCTCCAAGTAGGGAGATTGCTAGTAAAGTGGCTGGAATGGCGAACCCGAGCACAAGGAGATGAGAAATGAGGTGCGTTTTAGAAACCTTTCCCCATCACACGGTGTACCATCTTCTGGGTTTCTCATGCATGTTTTCGATGTAGGAAGATGCCCTTGAACCTGGAGATTTGGGACCCATGCGATGGGTAGCACGCAGTATTACTTTAAAGGGTCTGCGTTTGCTCACCCAACCTCACCAAACCTCTCAGCCCCAAGAGTGTCCACCCTTATGTCTCATCCAGCTGTGGGTCTAGATATGGTCAATCCAGGTTGCATCACAGCCCCTGAACGAATTGTGTAAGAATTTCTCTCTCTTTCCCTGTCTTTGTTTCATGGGTTTTTAAAAGTAATTTATTTTTATAATGGGGTTTAGCTGCTTTTCACGGCTGTGTTTAGGCCGCTTTACACCCACTTGACACACTAACAGAGAGATATCAATACATAGGTTTTAAGATTATTACTAGTCAGATATATTCTTGTGCGGTGAATCGGGCGTGTTGAGTCCAGTTCTCTGAGCAAGGAGTAGGTCTTGTCTATTCCATATTGGGTTTATGGAACGGTATCTGAGCTAATTTGAAACTCTTGTTTTATGTATCACCCCACCTCACCTTTCCCGTTAAGCAGCCATAGTGTGTTTTCTGCATGTGTGACTCTGTTCTGTTTTGTAATTCAGTTCAAGTGTAACGGTTTTTACATTCCCTCTATAAGTGACACCTTATGAGAAGTGTCCTTTTCTGTGTGACTTATTTCACTTAGAATCGTCTTACCTAAATCCACTCATCATGCTGCTACTAGCTTTATGACATTGATTTCATGGCTGAGTGATATTCCATTGTACATAAGGACCACAACTTTTTTATCCATTTTTCGCTTTCCTGGGATATTTAAGGTGGAAGGAAGTGGAGGTCCTTGTCAACAGAGCAGCCCTAAACTTTGGGGTGCTTGTGTCTTGCTGATTTTCAATTTTCCCACTTTATCCCCCCATGCGTGGAAGTGCCCTATGCTCTCTAAGCTGTGTTTTTTAGATGTTTCAGGACACACCTTACCCTTCTCCAGAGTGGCTGTTGGCAATTTACATCCCGCCCATCAGTGTAGCAAGGCTCCCATTTCTCCTTGGCCTGTCCTGCATTTCTGGTTTTGACACTTTTTTCAGCATGGCCCTTTTGACCGATGGGAAGCGAGACTTCTTTGTAGCGCTGATTTGCCTTTCCAGGTTGCTTGGTTGGCCAAAAAGGGCGTATGCGTTTTTTCCTGAATATATTCAGGAAAAAACGCATACGCCCTTTTTGGCCAAGGGCATCATTGTCAACGTTTTGCCGCTTTTCATGTGCTTTAAAGGCGATTCGAATCTACCTCCTGAAATCTGTTTCCTGCAATTCTGCCTTGATTTCAAATCCTCTTCTTTGCCTTCCCTCAATATATTTGTGGACGAGAGTTATCATTTATAACTCTGCAGGTTTGTGAATTGCAGTGCCCCGAAGCTCCATTTTACAAGTCGCTTTTTTGGGAGCCGGCCGCAGAAGCGCCGGATGGCTTCAGGCCCTGTTCTGGTTCCGGGGGGCAGGCTGAGCCTGTGGTTAATTCTTCTTCCTGATGGGAAAATAGAGTGACCTGTGCCTGTCCCAACACCAAGAGCTAGTCTCTCATTGGTTCCCCGTCTTCCCGTTCATCCTCAGGACAAATTGCAACCTGTACGGAACAGGAGGTTAAAGGTGCTGATGCTCCAAGTAGGGAGATTGCTAGTAAAGTGGCTGGAATGGCGAACCCGAGCACAAGGAGATGAGAAATGAGGTGCGTTTTAGAAACCTTTCCCCATCACACGGTGTACCATCTTCTGGGTTTCTCATGCATGTTTTCGATGTAGGAAGATGCCCTTGAACCTGGAGATTTGGGACCCATGCGATGGGTAGCACGCAGTATTACTTTAAAGGGTCTGCGTTTGCTCACCCAACCTCACCAAACCTCTCAGCCCCAAGAGTGTCCACCCTTATGTCTCATCCAGCTGTGGGTCTAGATATGGTCAATCCAGGTTGCATCACAGCCCCTGAACGAATTGTGTAAGAATTTCTCTCTCTTTCCCTGTCTTTGTTTCATGGGTTTTTAAAAGTAATTTATTTTTATAATGGGGTTTAGCTGCTTTTCACGGCTGTGTTTAGGCCGCTTTACACCCACTTGACACACTAACAGAGAGATATCAATACATAGGTTTTAAGATTATTACTAGTCAGATATATTCTTGTGCGGTGAATCGGGCGTGTTGAGTCCAGTTCTCTGAGCAAGGAGTAGGTCTTGTCTATTCCATATTGGGTTTATGGAACGGTATCTGAGCTAATTTGAAACTCTTGTTTTATGTATCACCCCACCTCACCTTTCCCGTTAAGCAGCCATAGTGTGTTTTCTGCATGTGTGACTCTGTTCTGTTTTGTAATTCAGTTCAAGTGTAACGGTTTTTACATTCCCTCTATAAGTGACACCTTATGAGAAGTGTCCTTTTCTGTGTGACTTATTTCACTTAGAATCGTCTTAGCTAAATCCACTCATCATGCTGCTACTAGCTTTATGACATTGATTTCATGGCTGAGTGATATTCCATTGTACATAAGGACCACAACTTTTTTATCCATTTTTCGCTTTCCTGGGATATTTAAGGTGGAAGGAAGTGGAGGTCCTTGTCAACAGAGCAGCCCTAAACTTTGGGGTGCTTGTGTCTTGCTGATTTTCAATTTTCCCACTTTATCCCCCCATGCGTGGAAGTGCCCTATGCTCTCTAAGCTGTGTTTTTTAGATGTTTCAGGACACACCTTACCCTTCTCCAGAGTGGCTGTTGGCAATTTACATCCCGCCCATCAGTGTAGCAAGGCTCCCATTTCTCCTTGGCCTGTCCTGCATTTCTGGTTTTGACACTTTTTTCAGCATGGCCCTTTTGACCGATGGGAAGCGAGACTTCTTTGTAGCGCTGATTTGCCTTTCCAGGTTGCTTGGTTGGCCAAAAAGGGCGTATGCGTTTTTTCCTGAATATATTCAGGAAAAAACGCATACGCCCTTTTTGGCCAAGGGCATCATTGTCAACGTTTTGCCGCTTTTCATGTGCTTTAAAGGCGATTCGAATCTACCTCCTGAAATCTGTTTCCTGCAATTCTGCCTTGATTTCAAATCCTCTTCTTTGCCTTCCCTCAATATATTTGTGGACGAGAGTTATCATTTATAACTCTGCAGGTTTGTGAATTGCAGTGCCCCGAAGCTCCATTTTACAAGTCGCTTTTTTGGGAGCCGGCCGCAGAAGCGCCGGATGGCTTCAGGCCCTGTTCTGGTTCCGGGGGGCAGGCTGAGCCTGTGGTTAATTCTTCTTCCTGATGGGAAAATAGAGTGACCTGTGCCTGTCCCAACACCAAGAGCTAGTCTCTCATTGGTTCCCCGTCTTCCCGTTCATCCTCAGGACAAATTGCAACCTGTACGGAACAGGAGGTTAAAGGTGCTGATGCTCCAAGTAGGGAGATTGCTAGTAAAGTGGCTGGAATGGCGAACCCGAGCACAAGGAGATGAGAAATGAGGTGCGTTTTAGAAACCTTTCCCCATCACACGGTGTACCATCTTCTGGGTTTCTCATGCATGTTTTCGATGTAGGAAGATGCCCTTGAACCTGGAGATTTGGGACCCATGCGATGGGTAGCACGCAGTATTACTTTAAAGGGTCTGCGTTTGCTCACCCAACCTCACCAAACCTCTCAGCCCCAAGAGTGTCCACCCTTATGTCTCATCCAGCTGTGGGTCTAGATATGGTCAATCCAGGTTGCATCACAGCCCCTGAACGAATTGTGTAAGAATTTCTCTCTCTTTCCCTGTCTTTGTTTCATGGGTTTTTAAAAGTAATTTATTTTTATAATGGGGTTTAGCTGCTTTTCACGGCTGTGTTTAGGCCGCTTTACACCCACTTGACACACTAACAGAGAGATATCAATACATAGGTTTTAAGATTATTACTAGTCAGATATATTCTTGTGCGGTGAATCGGGCGTGTTGAGTCCAGTTCTCTGAGCAAGGAGTAGGTCTTGTCTATTCCATATTGGGTTTATGGAACGGTATCTGAGCTAATTTGAAACTCTTGTTTTATGTATCACCCCACCTCACCTTTCCCGTTAAGCAGCCATAGTGTGTTTTCTGCATGTGTGACTCTGTTCTGTTTTGTAATTCAGTTCAAGTGTAACGGTTTTTACATTCCCTCTATAAGTGACACCTTATGAGAAGTGTCCTTTTCTGTGTGACTTATTTCACTTAGAATCGTCTTACCTAAATCCACTCATCATGCTGCTACTAGCTTTATGACATTGATTTCATGGCTGAGTGATATTCCATTGTACATAAGGACCACAACTTTTTTATCCATTTTTCGCTTTCCTGGGATATTTAAGGTGGAAGGAAGTGGAGGTCCTTGTCAACAGAGCAGCCCTAAACTTTGGGGTGCTTGTGTCTTGCTGATTTTCAATTTTCCCACTTTATCCCCCCATGCGTGGAAGTGCCCTATGCTCTCTAAGCTGTGTTTTTTAGATGTTTCAGGACACACCTTACCCTTCTCCAGAGTGGCTGTTGGCAATTTACATCCCGCCCATCAGTGTAGCAAGGCTCCCATTTCTCCTTGGCCTGTCCTGCATTTCTGGTTTTGACACTTTTTTCAGCATGGCCCTTTTGACCGATGGGAAGCGAGACTTCTTTGTAGCGCTGATTTGCCTTTCCAGGTTGCTTGGTTGGCCAAAAAGGGCGTATGCGTTTTTTCCTGAATATATTCAGGAAAAAACGCATACGCCCTTTTTGGCCAAGGGCATCATTGTCAACGTTTTGCCGCTTTTCATGTGCTTTAAAGGCGATTCGAATCTACCTCCTGAAATCTGTTTCCTGCAATTCTGCCTTGATTTCAAATCCTCTTCTTTGCCTTCCCTCAATATATTTGTGGACGAGAGTTATCATTTATAACTCTGCAGGTTTGTGAATTGCAGTGCCCTGAAGCTCCATTTTACAAGTCGCTTTTTTGGGAGCCGGCCGCAGAAGCGCCGGATGGCTTCAGGCCCTGTTCTGGTTCCGGGGGGCAGGCTGAGCCTGTGGTTAATTCTTCTTCCTGATGGGAAAATAGAGTGACCTGTGCCTGTCCCAACACCAAGAGCTAGTCTCTCATTGGTTCCCCGTCTTCCCGTTCATCCTCAGGACAAATTGCAACCTGTACGGAACAGGAGGTTAAAGGTGCTGATGCTCCAAGTAGGGAGATTGCTAGTAAAGTGGCTGGAATGGCGAACCCGAGCACAAGGAGATGAGAAATGAGGTGCGTTTTAGAAACCTTTCCCCATCACACGGTGTACCATCTTCTGGGTTTCTCATGCATGTTTTCGATGTAGGAAGATGCCCTTGAACCTGGAGATTTGGGACCCATGCGATGGGTAGCACGCAGTATTACTTTAAAGGGTCTGCGTTTGCTCACCCAACCTCACCAAACCTCTCAGCCCCAAGAGTGTCCACCCTTATGTCTCATCCAGCTGTGGGTCTAGATATGGTCAATCCAGGTTGCATCACAGCCCCTGAACGAATTGTGTAAGAATTTCTCTCTCTTTCCCTGTCTTTGTTTCATGGGTTTTTAAAAGTAATTTATTTTTATAATGGGGTTTAGCTGCTTTTCACGGCTGTGTTTAGGCCGCTTTACACCCACTTGACACACTAACAGAGAGATATCAATACATAGGTTTTAAGATTATTACTAGTCAGATATATTCTTGTGCGGTGAATCGGGCGTGTTGAGTCCAGTTCTCTGAGCAAGGAGTAGGTCTTGTCTATTCCATATTGGGTTTATGGAACGGTATCTGAGCTAATTTGAAACTCTTGTTTTATGTATCACCCCACCTCACCTTTCCCGTTAAGCAGCCATAGTGTGTTTTCTGCATGTGTGACTCTGTTCTGTTTTGTAATTCAGTTCAAGTGTAACGGTTTTTACATTCCCTCTATAAGTGACACCTTATGAGAAGTGTCCTTTTCTGTGTGACTTATTTCACTTAGAATCGTCTTACCTAAATCCACTCATCATGCTGCTACTAGCTTTATGACATTGATTTCATGGCTGAGTGATATTCCATTGTACATAAGGACCACAACTTTTTTATCCATTTTTCGCTTTCCTGGGATATTTAAGGTGGAAGGAAGTGGAGGTCCTTGTCAACAGAGCAGCCCTAAACTTTGGGGTGCTTGTGTCTTGCTGATTTTCAATTTTCCCACTTTATCCCCCCATGCGTGGAAGTGCCCTATGCTCTCTAAGCTGTGTTTTTTAGATGTTTCAGGACACACCTTACCCTTCTCCAGAGTGGCTGTTGGCAATTTACATCCCGCCCATCAGTGTAGCAAGGCTCCCATTTCTCCTTGGCCTGTCCTGCATTTCTGGTTTTGACACTTTTTTCAGCATGGCCCTTTTGACCGATGGGAAGCGAGACTTCTTTGTAGCGCTGATTTGCCTTTCCAGGTTGCTTGGTTGGCCAAAAAGGGCGTATGCGTTTTTTCCTGAATATATTCAGGAAAAAACGCATACGCCCTTTTTGGCCAAGGGCATCATTGTCAACGTTTTGCCGCTTTTCATGTGCTTTAAAGGCGATTCGAATCTACCTCCTGAAATCTGTTTCCTGCAATTCTGCCTTGATTTCAAATCCTCTTCTTTGCCTTCCCTCAATATATTTGTGGACGAGAGTTATCATTTATAACTCTGCAGGTTTGTGAATTGCAGTGCCCTGAAGCTCCATTTTACAAGTCGCTTTTTTGGGAGCCGGCCGCAGAAGCGCCGGATGGCTTCAGGCCCTGTTCTGGTTCCGGGGGGCAGGCTGAGCCTGTGGTTAATTCTTCTTCCTGATGGGAAAATAGAGTGACCTGTGCCTGTCCCAACACCAAGAGCTAGTCTCTCATTGGTTCCCCGTCTTCCCGTTCATCCTCAGGACAAATTGCAACCTGTACGGAACAGGAGGTTAAAGGTGCTGATGCTCCAAGTAGGGAGATTGCTAGTAAAGTGGCTGGAATGGCGAACCCGAGCACAAGGAGA
Organism: Balaenoptera physalus; assembly: GCF_965194825.1. Taxonomy (NCBI): domain Eukaryota; kingdom Metazoa; phylum Chordata; class Mammalia; order Artiodactyla; family Balaenopteridae; genus Balaenoptera; species Balaenoptera physalus. The sequence goes on along the minus strand of NW_028124813.1, from coordinate 46,006 downwards.
TGAGAAATGAGGTGCGTTTTAGAAACCTTTCCCCATCACACGGTGTACCATCTTCTGGGTTTCTCATGCATGTTTTCGATGTAGGAAGATGCCCTTGAACCTGGAGATTTGGGACCCATGCGATGGGTAGCACGCAGTATTACTTTAAAGGGTCTGCGTTTGCTCACCCAACCTCACCAAACCTCTCAGCCCCAAGAGTGTCCACCCTTATGTCTCATCCAGCTGTGGGTCTAGATATGGTCAATCCAGGTTGCATCACAGCCCCTGAACGAATTGTGTAAGAATTTCTCTCTCTTTCCCTGTCTTTGTTTCATGGGTTTTTAAAAGTAATTTATTTTTATAATGGGGTTTAGCTGCTTTTCACGGCTGTGTTTAGGCCGCTTTACACCCACTTGACACACTAACAGAGAGATATCAATACATAGGTTTTAAGATTATTACTAGTCAGATATATTCTTGTGCGGTGAATCGGGCGTGTTGAGTCCAGTTCTCTGAGCAAGGAGTAGGTCTTGTCTATTCCATATTGGGTTTATGGAACGGTATCTGAGCTAATTTGAAACTCTTGTTTTATGTATCACCCCACCTCACCTTTCCCGTTAAGCAGCCATAGTGTGTTTTCTGCATGTGTGACTCTGTTCTGTTTTGTAATTCAGTTCAAGTGTAACGGTTTTTACATTCCCTCTATAAGTGACACCTTATGAGAAGTGTCCTTTTCTGTGTGACTTATTTCACTTAGAATCGTCTTACCTAAATCCACTCATCATGCTGCTACTAGCTTTATGACATTGATTTCATGGCTGAGTGATATTCCATTGTACATAAGGACCACAACTTTTTTATCCATTTTTCGCTTTCCTGGGATATTTAAGGTGGAAGGAAGTGGAGGTCCTTGTCAACAGAGCAGCCCTAAACTTTGGGGTGCTTGTGTCTTGCTGATTTTCAATTTTCCCACTTTATCCCCCCATGCGTGGAAGTGCCCTATGCTCTCTAAGCTGTGTTTTTTAGATGTTTCAGGACACACCTTACCCTTCTCCAGAGTGGCTGTTGGCAATTTACATCCCGCCCATCAGTGTAGCAAGGCTCCCATTTCTCCTTGGCCTGTCCTGCATTTCTGGTTTTGACACTTTTTTCAGCATGGCCCTTTTGACCGATGGGAAGCGAGACTTCTTTGTAGCGCTGATTTGCCTTTCCAGGTTGCTTGGTTGGCCAAAAAGGGCGTATGCGTTTTTTCCTGAATATATTCAGGAAAAAACGCATACGCCCTTTTTGGCCAAGGGCATCATTGTCAACGTTTTGCCGCTTTTCATGTGCTTTAAAGGCGATTCGAATCTACCTCCTGAAATCTGTTTCCTGCAATTCTGCCTTGATTTCAAATCCTCTTCTTTGCCTTCCCTCAATATATTTGTGGACGAGAGTTATCATTTATAACTCTGCAGGTTTGTGAATTGCAGTGCCCCGAAGCTCCATTTTACAAGTCGCTTTTTTGGGAGCCGGCCGCAAAAGCGCCGGATGGCTTCAGGCCCTGTTCTGGTTCCGGGGGGCAGGCTGAGCCTGTGGTTAATTCTTCTTCCTGATGGGAAAATAGAGTGACCTGTGCCTGTCCCAACACCAAGAGCTAGTCTCTCATTGGTTCCCCGTCTTCCCGTTCATCCTCAGGACAAATTGCAACCTGTACGGAACAGGAGGTTAAAGGTGCTGATGCTCCAAGTAGGGAGATTGCTAGTAAAGTGGCTGGAATGGCGAACCCGAGCACAAGGAGATGAGAAATGAGGTGCGTTTTAGAAACCTTTCCCCATCACACGGTGTACCATCTTCTGGGTTTCTCATGCATGTTTTCGATGTAGGAAGATGCCCTTGAACCTGGAGATTTGGGACCCATGCGATGGGTAGCACGCAGTATTACTTTAAAGGGTCTGCGTTTGCTCACCCAACCTCACCAAACCTCTCAGCCCCAAGAGTGTCCACCCTTATGTCTCATCCAGCTGTGGGTCTAGATATGGTCAATCCAGGTTGCATCACAGCCCCTGAACGAATTGTGTAAGAATTTCTCTCTCTTTCCCTGTCTTTGTTTCATGGGTTTTTAAAAGTAATTTATTTTTATAATGGGGTTTAGCTGCTTTTCACGGCTGTGTTTAGGCCGCTTTACACCCACTTGACACACTAACAGAGAGATATCAATACATAGGTTTTAAGATTATTACTAGTCAGATATATTCTTGTGCGGTGAATCGGGCGTGTTGAGTCCAGTTCTCTGAGCAAGGAGTAGGTCTTGTGTATTACATATTGGGTTTATGGAACGGTATCTGAGCTAATTTGAAACTCTTGTTTTATGTATCACCCCACCTCACCTTTCCCGTTAAGCAGCCATAGTGTGTTTTCTGCATGTGTGACTCTGTTCTGTTTTGTAATTCAGTTCAAGTGTAACGGTTTTTACATTCCCTCTATAAGTGACACCTTATGAGAAGTGTCCTTTTCTGTGTGACTTATTTCACTTAGAATCGTCTTAGCTAAATCCACTCATCATGCTGCTACTAGCTTTATGACATTGATTTCATGGCTGAGTGATATTCCATTGTACATAAGGACCACAACTTTTTTATCCATTTTTCGCTTTCCTGGGATATTTAAGGTGGAAGGAAGTGGAGGTCCTTGTCAACAGAGCAGCCCTAAACTTTGGGGTGCTTGTGTCTTGCTGATTTTCAATTTTCCCACTTTATCCCCCCATGCGTGGAAGTGCCCTATGCTCTCTAAGCTGTGTTTTTTAGATGTTTCAGGACACACCTTACCCTTCTCCAGAGTGGCTGTTGGCAATTTACATCCCGCCCATCAGTGTAGCAAGGCTCCCATTTCTCCTTGGCCTGTCCTGCATTTCTGGTTTTGACACTTTTTTCAGCATGGCCCTTTTGACCGATGGGAAGCGAGACTTCTTTGTAGCGCTGATTTGCCTTTCCAGGTTGCTTGGTTGGCCAAAAAGGGCGTATGCGTTTTTTCCTGAATATATTCAGGAAAAAACGCATACGCCCTTTTTGGCCAAGGGCATCATTGTCAACGTTTTGCCGCTTTTCATGTGCTTTAAAGGCGATTCGAATCTACCTCCTGAAATCTGTTTCCTGCAATTCTGCCTTGATTTCAAATCCTCTTCTTTGCCTTCCCTCAATATATTTGTGGACGAGAGTTATCATTTATAACTCTGCAGGTTTGTGAATTGCAGTGCCCTGAAGCTCCATTTTACAAGTCGCTTTTTTGGGAGCCGGCCGCAAAAGCGCCGGATGGCTTCAGGCCCTGTTCTGGTTCCGGGGGGCAGGCTGAGCCTGTGGTTCATTCTTCTTCCTGATGGGAAAATAGAGTGACCTGTGCCTGTCCCAACACCAAGAGCTAGTCTCTCATTGGTTCCCCGTCTTCCCGTTCATCCTCAGGACAAATTGCAACCTGTACGGAACAGGAGGTTAAAGGTGCTGATGCTCCAAGTAGGGAGATTGCTAGTAAAGTGGCTGGAATGGCGAACCCGAGCACAAGGAGATGAGAAATGAGGTGCGTTTTAGAAACCTTTCCCCATCACACGGTGTACCATCTTCTGGGTTTCTCATGCATGTTTTCGATGTAGGAAGATGCCCTTGAACCTGGAGATTTGGGACCCATGCGATGGGTAGCACGCAGTATTACTTTAAAGGGTCTGCGTTTGCTCACCCAACCTCACCAAACCTCTCAGCCCCAAGAGTGTCCACCCTTATGTCTCATCTAGCTGTGGGTCTAGATATGGTCAATCCAGGTTGCATCACAGCCCCTGAACGAATTGTGTAAGAATTTCTCTCTCTTTCCCTGTCTTTGTTTCATGGGTTTTTAAAAGTAATTTATTTTTATAATGGGGTTTAGCTGCTTTTCACGGCTGTGTTTAGGCCACTTTACACCCACTTGACACACTAACAGAGAGATATCAATACATAGGTTTTAAGATTATTACTAGTCAGATATATTCTTGTGCGGTGAATCGGGCGTGTTGAGTCCAGTTCTCTGAGCAAGGAGTAGGTCTTGTCTATTCCATATTGGGTTTATGGAACGGTATCTGAGCTAATTTGAAACTCTTGTTTTATGTATCACCCCACCTCACCTTTCCCGTTAAGCAGCCATAGTGTGTTTTCTGCATGTGTGACTCTGTTCTGTTTTGTAATTCAGTTCAAGTGTAACGGTTTTTACATTCCCTCTATAAGTGACACCTTATGAGAAGTGTCCTTTTCTGTGTGACTTATTTCACTTAGAATCGTCTTAGCTAAATCCACTCATCATGCTGCTACTAGCTTTATGACATTGATTTCATGGCTGAGTGATATTCCATTGTACATAAGGACCACAACTTTTTTATCCATTTTTCGCTTTCCTGGGATATTTAAGGTGGAAGGAAGTGGAGGTCCTTGTCAACAGAGCAGCCCTAAACTTTGGGGTGCTTGTGTCTTGCTGATTTTCAATTTTCCCACTTTATCCCCCCATGCGTGGAAGTGCCCTATGCTCTCTAAGCTGTGTTTTTTAGATGTTTCAGGACACACCTTACCCTTCTCCAGAGTGGCTGTTGGCAATTTACATCCCGCCCATCAGTGTAGCAAGGCTCCCATTTCTCCTTGGCCTGTCCTGCATTTCTGGTTTTGACACTTTTTTCAGCATGGCCCTTTTGACCGATGGGAAGCGAGACTTCTTTGTAGCGCTGATTTGCCTTTCCAGGTTGCTTGGTTGGCCAAAAAGGGCGTATGCGTTTTTTCCTGAATATATTCAGGAAAAAACGCATACGCCCTTTTTGGCCAAGGGCATCATTGTCAACGTTTTGCCGCTTTTCATGTGCTTTAAAGGCGATTCGAATCTACCTCCTGAAATCTGTTTCCTGCAATTCTGCCTTGATTTCAAATCCTCTTCTTTGCCTTCCCTCAATATATTTGTGGACGAGAGTTATCATTTATAACTCTGCAGGTTTGTGAATTGCAGTGCCCTGAAGCTCCATTTTACAAGTCGCTTTTTTGGGAGCCGGCCGCAAAAGCACTGGATGGCTTCAGGCCCTGTTCTGGTTCCGGGGGGCAGGCTGAGCCTGTGGTTAATTCTTCTTCCTGATGGGAAAATAGAGTGACCTGTGCCTGTCCCAACACCAAGAGCTAGTCTCTCATTGGTTCCCCGTCTTCCCGTTCATCCTCAGGACAAATTGCAACCTGTACGGAACAGGAGGTTAAAGGTGCTGATGCTCCAAGTAGGGAGATTGCTAGTAAAGTGGCTGGAATGGCGAACCCGAGCACAAGGAGATGAGAAATGAGGTGCGTTTTAGAAACCTTTCCCCATCACACGGTGTACCATCTTCTGGGTTTCTCATGCATGTTTTCGATGTAGGAAGATGCCCTTGAACCTGGAGATTTGGGACCCATGCGATGGGTAGCACGCAGTATTACTTTAAAGGGTCTGCGTTTGCTCACCCAACCTCACCAAACCTCTCAGCCCCAAGAGTGTCCACCCTTATGTCTCATCCAGCTGTGGGTCTAGATATGGTCAATCCAGGTTGCATCACAGCCCCTGAACGAATTGTGTAAGAATTTCTCTCTCTTTCCCTGTCTTTGTTTCATGGGTTTTTAAAAGTAATTTATTTTTATAATGGGGTTTAGCTGCTTTTCACGGCTGTGTTTAGGCCGCTTTACACCCACTTGACACACTAACAGAGAGATATCAATACATAGGTTTTAAGATTATTACTAGTCAGATATATTCTTGTGTGGTGAATCGGGCGTGTTGAGTCCAGTTCTCTGAGCAAGGAGTAGGTCTTGTCTATTCCATATTGGGTTTATGGAACGGTATCTGAGCTAATTTGAAACTCTTGTTTTATGTATCACCCCACCTCACCTTTCCCGTTAAGCAGCCATAGTGTGTTTTCTGCATGTGTGACTCTGTTCTGTTTTGTAATTCAGTTCAAGTGTAACGGTTTTTACATTCCCTCTATAAGTGACACCTTATGAGAAGTGTCCTTTTCTGTGTGACTTATTTCACTTAGGATCGTCTTACCTAAATCCACTCATCATGCTGCTACTAGCTTTATGACATTGATTTCATGGCTGAGTGATATTCCATTGTACATAAGGACCACAACTTTTTTATCCATTTTTCGCTTTCCTGGGATATTTAAGGTGGAAGGAAGTGGAGGTCCTTGTCAACAGAGCAGCCCTAAACTTTGGGGTGCTTGTGTCTTGCTGATTTTCAATTTTCCCACTTTATCCCCCCATGCGTGGAAGTGCCCTATGCTCTCTAAGCTGTGTTTTTTAGATGTTTCAGGACACACCTTACCCTTCTCCAGAGTGGCTGTTGGCAATTTACATCCCGCCCATCAGTGTAGCAAGGCTCCCATTTCTCCTTGGCCTGTCCTGCATTTCTGGTTTTGACACTTTTTTCAGCATGGCCCTTTTGACCGATGGGAAGCGAGACTTCTTTGTAGCGCTGATTTGCCTTTCCAGGTTGCTTGGTTGGCCAAAAAGGGCGTATGCGTTTTTTCCTGAATATATTCAGGAAAAAACGCATACGCCCTTTTTGGCCAAGGGCATCATTGTCAACGTTTTGCCGCTTTTCATGTGCTTTAAAGGCGATTCGAATCTACCTCCTGAAATCTGTTTCCTGCAATTCTGCCTTGATTTCAAATCCTCTTCTTTGCCTTCCCTCAATATATTTGTGGACGAGAGTTATCATTTATAACTCTGCAGGTTTGTGAATTGCAGTGCCCCGAAGCTCCATTTTACAAGTCGCTTTTTTGGGAGCCGGCCGCAAAAGCGCCGGATGGCTTCAGGCCCTGTTCTGGTTCCGGGGGGCAGGCTGAGCCTGTGGTTAATTCTTCTTCCTGATGGGAAAATAGAGTGACCTGTGCCTGTCCCAACACCAAGAGCTAGTCTCTCATTGGTTCCCCGTCTTCCCGTTCATCCTCAGGACAAATTGCAACCTGTACGGAACAGGAGGTTAAAGGTGCTGATGCTCCAAGTAGGGAGATTGCTAGTAAAGTGGCTGGAATGGCGAACCCGAGCACAAGGAGATGAGAAATGAGGTGCGTTTTAGAAACCTTTCCACATCACACGGTGTACCATCTTCTGGGTTTCTCATGCATGTTTTCGATGTAGGAAGATGCCCTTGAACCTGGAGATTTGGGACCCATGCGATGGGTAGCACGCAGTATTACTTTAAAGGGTCTGCGTTTGCTCACCCAACCTCACCAAACCTCTCAGCCCCAAGAGTGTCCACCCTTATGTCTCATCCAGCTGTGGGTCTAGATATGGTCAATCCAGGTTGCATCACAGCCCCTGAACGAATTGTGTAAGAATTTCTCTCTCTTTCCCTGTCTTTGTTTCATGGGTTTTTAAAAGTAATTTATTTTTATAATGGGGTTTAGCTGCTTTTCACGGCTGTGTTTAGGCCGCTTTACACCCACTTGACACACTAACAGAGAGATATCAATACATAGGTTTTAAGATTATTACTAGTCAGATATATTCTTGTGCGGTGAATCGGGCGTGTTGAGTCCAGTTCTCTGAGCAAGGAGTAGGTCTTGTCTATTCCATATTGGGTTTATGGAACGGTATCTGAGCTAATTTGAAACTCTTGTTTTATGTATCACCCCACCTCACCTTTCCCGTTAAGCAGCCATAGTGTGTTTTCTGCATGTGTGACTCTGTTCTGTTTTGTAATTCAGTTCAAGTGTAACGGTTTTTACATTCCCTCTATAAGTGACACCTTATGAGAAGTGTCCTTTTCTGTGTGACTTATTTCACTTAGGATCGTCTTACCTAAATCCACTCATCATGCTGCTACTAGCTTTATGACATTGATTTCATGGCTGAGTGATATTCCATTGTACATAAGGACCACAACTTTTTTATCCATTTTTCGCTTTCCTGGGATATTTAAGGTGGAAGGAAGTGGAGGTCCTTGTCAACAGAGCAGCCCTAAACTTTGGGGTGCTTGTGTCTTGCTGATTTTCAATTTTCCCACTTTATCCCCCCATGCGTGGAAGTGCCCTATGCTCTCTAAGCTGTGTTTTTTAGGTGTTTCAGGACACACCTTACCCTTCTCCAGAGTGGCTGTTGGCAATTTACATCCCGCCCATCAGTGTAGCAAGGCTCCCATTTCTCCTTGGCCTGTCCTGCATTTCTGGTTTTGACACTTTTTTCAGCATGGCCCTTTTGACCGATGGGAAGCGAGACTTCTTTGTAGCGCTGATTTGCCTTTCCAGGTTGCTTGGTTGGCCAAAAAGGGCGTATGCGTTTTTTCCTGAATATATTCAGGAAAAAACGCATACGCCCTTTTTGGCCAAGGGCATCATTGTCAACGTTTTGCCGCTTTTCATGTGCTTTAAAGGCGATTCGAATCTACCTCCTGAAATCTGTTTCCTGCAATTCTGCCTTGATTTCTAATCCTCTTCTTTGCCTTCCCTCAATATATTTGTGGACGAGAGTTATCATTTATAACTCTGCAGGTTTGTGAATTGCAGTGCCCCGAAGCTCCATTTTACAAGTCGCTTTTTTGGGAGCCGGCCGCAAAAGCGCCGGATGGCTTCAGGCCCTGTTCTGGTTCCGGGGGGCAGGCTGAGCCTGTGGTTAATTCTTCTTCCTGATGGGAAAATAGAGTGACCTGTGCCTGTCCCAACACCAAGAGCTAGTCTCTCATTGGTTCCCCGTCTTCCCGTTCATCCTCAGGACAAATTGCAACCTGTACGGAACAGGAGGTTAAAGGTGCTGATGCTCCAAGTAGGGAGATTGCTAGTAAAGTGGCTGGAATGGCGAACCCGAGCACAAGGAGATGAGAAATGAGGTGCGTTTTAGAAACCTTTCCCCATCACACGGTGTACCATCTTCTGGGTTTCTCATGCATGTTTTCGATGTAGGAAGATGCCCTTGAACCTGGAGATTTGGGACCCATGCGATGGGTAGCACGCAGTATTACTTTAAAGGGTCTGCGTTTGCTCACCCAACCTCACCAAACCTCTCAGCCCCAAGAGTGTCCACCCTTATGTCTCATCCAGCTGTGGGTCTAGATATGGTCAATCCAGGTTGCATCACAGCCCCTGAACGAATTGTGTAAGAATTTCTCTCTCTTTCCCTGTCTTTGTTTCATGGGTTTTTAAAAGTAATTTATTTTTATAATGGGGTTTAGCTGCTTTTCACGGCTGTGTTTAGGCCGCTTTACACCCACTTGACACACTAACAGAGAGATATCAATACATAGGTTTTAAGATTATTACTAGTCAGATATATTCTTGTGCGGTGAATCGGGCGTGTTGAGTCCAGTTCTCTGAGCAAGGAGTAGGTCTTGTCTATTCCATATTGGGTTTATGGAACGGTATCTGAGCTAATTTGAAACTCTTGTTTTATGTATCACCCCACCTCACCTTTCCCGTTAAGCAGCCATAGTGTGTTTTCTGCATGTGTGACTCTGTTCTGTTTTGTAATTCAGTTCAAGTGTAACGGTTTTTACATTCCCTCTATAAGTGACACCTTATGAGAAGTGTCCTTTTCTGTGTGACTTATTTCACTTAGGATCGTCTTACCTAAATCCACTCATCATGCTGCTACTAGCTTTATGACATTGATTTCATGGCTGAGTGATATTCCATTGTACATAAGGACCACAACTTTTTTATCCATTTTTCGCTTTCCTGGGATATTTAAGGTGGAAGGAAGTGGAGGTCCTTGTCAACAGAGCAGCCCTAAACTTTGGGGTGCTTGTGTCTTGCTGATTTTCAATTTTCCCACTTTATCCCCCCATGCGTGGAAGTGCCCTATGCTCTCTAAGCTGTGTTTTTTAGATGTTTCAGGACACACCTTACCCTTCTCCAGAGTGGCTGTTGGCAATTTACATCCCGCCCATCAGTGTAGCAAGGCTCCCATTTCTCCTTGGCCTGTCCTGCATTTCTGGTTTTGACACTTTTTTCAGCATGGCCCTTTTGACCGATGGGAAGCGAGACTTCTTTGTAGCGCTGATTTGCCTTTCCAGGTTGCTTGGTTGGCCAAAAAGGGCGTATGCGTTTTTTCCTGAATATATTCAGGAAAAAACGCATACGCCCTTTTTGGCCAAGGGCATCATTGTCAACGTTTTGCCGCTTTTCATGTGCTTTAAAGGCGATTCGAATCTACCTCCTGAAATCTGTTTCCTGCAATTCTGCCTTGATTTCTAATCCTCTTCTTTGCCTTCCCTCAATATATTTGTGGACGAGAGTTATCATTTATAACTCTGCAGGTTTGTGAATTGCAGTGCCCCGAAGCTCCATTTTACAAGTCGCTTTTTTGGGAGCCGGCCGCAAAAGCGCCGGATGGCTTCAGGCCCTGTTCTGGTTCCGGGGGGCAGGCTGAGCCTGTGGTTAATTCTTCTTCCTGATGGGAAAATAGAGTGACCTGTGCCTGTCCCAACACCAAGAGCTAGTCTCTCATTGGTTCCCCGTCTTCCCGTTCATCCTCAGGACAAATTGCAACCTGTACGGAACAGGAGGTTAAAGGTGCTGATGCTCCAAGTAGGGAGATTGCTAGTAAAGTGGCTGGAATGGCGAACCCGAGCACAAGGAGATGAGAAATGAGGTGCGTTTTAGAAACCTTTCCCCATCACACGGTGTACCATCTTCTGGGTTTCTCATGCATGTTTTCGATGTAGGAAGATGCCCTTGAACCTGGAGATTTGGGACCCATGCGATGGGTAGCACGCAGTATTACTTTAAAGGGTCTGCGTTTGCTCACCCAACCTCACCAAACCTCTCAGCCCCAAGAGTGTCCACCCTTATGTCTCATCCAGCTGTGGGTCTAGATATGGTCAATCCAGGTTGCATCACAGCCCCTGAACGAATTGTGTAAGAATTTCTCTCTCTTTCCCTGTCTTTGTTTCATGGGTTTTTAAAAGTAATTTATTTTTATAATGGGGTTTAGCTGCTTTTCACGGCTGTGTTTAGGCCGCTTTACACCCACTTGACACACTAACAGAGAGATATCAATACATAGGTTTTAAGATTATTACTAGTCAGATATATTCTTGTGCGGTGAATCGGGCGTGTTGAGTCCAGTTCTCTGAGCAAGGAGTAGGTCTTGTCTATTACATATTGGGTTTATGGAACGGTATCTGAGCTAATTTGAAACTCTTGTTTTATGTATCACCCCACCTCACCTTTCCCGTTAAGCAGCCATAGTGTGTTTTCTGCATGTGTGACTCTGTTCTGTTTTGTAATTCAGTTCAAGTGTAACGGTTTTTACATTCCCTCTATAAGTGACACCTTATGAGAAGTGTCCTTTTCTGTGTGACTTATTTCACTTAGGATCGTCTTACCTAAATCCACTCATCATGCTGCTACTAGCTTTATGACATTGATTTCATGGCTGAGTGATATTCCATTGTACATAAGGACCACAACTTTTTTATCCATTTTTCGCTTTCCTGGGATATTTAAGGTGGAAGGAAGTGGAGGTCCTTGTCAACAGAGCAGCCCTAAACTTTGGGGTGCTTGTGTCTTGCTGATTTTCAATTTTCCCACTTTATCCCCCCATGCGTGGAAGTGCCCTATGCTCTCTAAGCTGTGTTTTTTAGATGTTTCAGGACACACCTTACCCTTCTCCAGAGTGGCTGTTGGCAATTTACATCCCGCCCATCAGTGTAGCAAGGCTCCCATTTCTCCTTGGCCTGTCCTGCATTTCTGGTTTTGACACTTTTTTCAGCATGGCCCTTTTGACCGATGGGAAGCGAGACTTCTTTGTAGCGCTGATTTGCCTTTCCAGGTTGCTTCGTTGGCCAAAAAGGGCGTATGCGTTTTTTCCTGAATATATTCAGGAAAAAACGCATACGCCCTTTTTGGCCAAGGGCATCATTGTCAACGTTTTGCCGCTTTTCATGTGCTTTAAAGGCGATTCGAATCTACCTCCTGAAATCTGTTTCCTGCAATTCTGCCTTGATTTCAAATCCTCTTCTTTGCCTTCCCTCAATATATTTGTGGACGAGAGTTATCATTTATAACTCTGCAGGTTTGTGAATTGCAGTGCCCCGAAGCTCCATTTTACAAGTCGCTTTTTTGGGAGCCGGCCGCAAAAGCGCCGGATGGCTTCAGGCCCTGTTCTGGTTCCGGGGGGCAGGCTGAGCCTGTGGTTAATTCTTCTTCCTGATGGGAAAATAGAGTGACCTGTGCCTGTCCCAACACCAAGAGCTAGTCTCTCATTGGTTCCCCGTCTTCCCGTTCATCCTCAGGACAAATTGCAACCTGTACGGAACAGGAGGTTAAAGGTGCTGATGCTCCAAGTAGGGAGATTGCTAGTAAAGTGGCTGGAATGGCGAACCCGAGCACAAGGAGATGAGAAATGAGGTGCGTTTTAGAAACCTTTCCCCATCACACGGTGTACCATCTTCTCGGTTTCTCATGCATGTTTTCGATGTAGGAAGATGCCCTTGAACCTGGAGATTTGGGACCCATGCGATGGGTAGCACGCAGTATTACTTTAAAGGGTCTGCGTTTGCTCACCCAACCTCACCAAACCTCTCAGCCCCAAGAGTGTCCACCCTTATGTCTCATCCAGCTGTGGGTCTAGATATGGTCAATCCAGGTTGCATCACAGCCCCTGAACGAATTGTGTAAGAATTTCTCTCTCTTTCCCTGTCTTTGTTTCATGGGTTTTTAAAAGTAATTTATTTTTATAATGGGGTTTAGCTGCTTTTCACGGCTGTGTTTAGGCCGCTTTACACCCACTTGACACACTAACAGAGAGATATCAATACATAGGTTTTAAGATTATTACTAGTCAGATATATTCTTGTGCGGTGAATCGGGCGTGTTGAGTCCAGTTCTCTGAGCAAGGAGTAGGTCTTGTCTATTCCATATTGGGTTTATGGAACGGTATCTGAGCTAATTTGAAACTCTTGTTTTATGTATCACCCCACCTCACCTTTCCCGTTAAGCAGCCATAGTGTGTTTTCTGCATGTGTGACTCTGTTCTGTTTTGTAATTCAGTTCAAGTGTAACGGTTTTTACATTCCCTCTATAAGTGACACCTTATGAGAAGTGTCCTTTTCTGTGTGACTTATTTCACTTAGGATCGTCTTACCTAAATCCACTCATCATGCTGCTACTAGCTTTATGACATTGATTTCATGGCTGAGTGATATTCCATTGTACATAAGGACCACAACTTTTTTATCCATTTTTCGCTTTCCTGGGATATTTAAGGTGGAAGGAAGTGGAGGTCCTTGTCAACAGAGCAGCCCTAAACTTTGGGGTGCTTGTGTCTTGCTGATTTTCAATTTTCCCACTTTATCCCCCCATGCGTGGAAGTGCCCTATGCTCTCTAAGCTGTGTTTTTTAGATGTTTCAGGACACACCTTACCCTTCTCCAGAGTGGCTGTTGGCAATTTACATCCCGCCCATCAGTGTAGCAAGGCTCCCATTTCTCCTTGGCCTGTCCTGCATTTCTGGTTTTGACACTTTTTTCAGCATGGCCCTTTTGACCGATGGGAAGCGAGACTTCTTTGTAGCGCTGATTTGCCTTTCCAGGTTGCTTGGTTGGCCAAAAAGGGCGTATGCGTTTTTTCCTGAATATATTCAGGAAAAAACGCATACGCCCTTTTTGGCCAAGGGCATCATTGTCAACGTTTTGCCGCTTTTCATGTGCTTTAAAGGCGATTCGAATCTACCTCCTGAAATCTGTTTCCTGCAATTCTGCCTTGATTTCTAATCCTCTTCTTTGCCTTCCCTCAATATATTTGTGGACGAGAGTTATCATTTATAACTCTGCAGGTTTGTGAATTGCAGTGCCCTGAAGCTCCATTTTACAAGTCGCTTTTTTGGGAGCCGGCCGCAAAAGCGCTGGATGGCTTCAGGCCCTGTTCTGGTTCCGGGGGGCAGGCTGAGCCTGTGGTTAATTCTTCTTCCTGATGGGAAAATAGAGTGACCTGTGCCTGTCCCAACACCAAGAGCTAGTCTCTCATTGGTTCCCCGTCTTCCCGTTCATCCTCAGGACAAATTGCAACCTGTACGGAACAGGAGGTTAAAGGTGCTGATGCTCCAAGTAGGGAGATTGCTAGTAAAGTGGCTGGAATGGCGAACCCGAGCACAAGGAGATGAGAAATGAGGTGCGTTTTAGAAACCTTTCCCCATCACACGGTGTACCATCTTCTGGGTTTCTCATGCATGTTTTCGATGTAGGAAGATGCCCTTGAACCTGGAGATTTGGGACCCATGCGATGGGTAGCACGCAGTATTACTTTAAAGGGTCTGCGTTTGCTCACCCAACCTCACCAAACCTCTCAGCCCCAAGAGTGTCCACCCTTATGTCTCATCCAGCTGTGGGTCTAGATATGGTCAATCCAGGTTGCATCACAGCCCCTGAACGAATTGTGTAAGAATTTCTCTCTCTTTCCCTGTCTTTGTTTCATGGGTTTTTAAAAGTAATTTATTTTTATAATGGGGTTTAGCTGCTTTTCACGGCTGTGTTTAGGCCGCTTTACACCCACTTGACACACTAACAGAGAGATATCAATACATAGGTTTTAAGATTATTACTAGTCAGATATATTCTTGTGTGGTGAATCGGGCGTGTTGAGTCCAGTTCTCTGAGCAAGGAGTAGGTCTTGTCTATTCCATATTGGGTTTATGGAACGGTATCTGAGCTAATTTGAAACTCTTGTTTTATGTATCACCCCACCTCACCTTTCCCGTTAAGCAGCCATAGTGTGTTTTCTGCATGTGTGACTCTGTTCTGTTTTGTAATTCAGTTCAAGTGTAACGGTTTTTACATTCCCTCTATAAGTGACACCTTATGAGAAGTGTCCTTTTCTGTGTGACTTATTTCACTTAGGATCGTCTTACCTAAATCCACTCATCATGCTGCTACTAGCTTTATGACATTGATTTCATGGCTGAGTGATATTCCATTGTACATAAGGACCACAACTTTTTTATCCATTTTTCGCTTTCCTGGGATATTTAAGGTGGAAGGAAGTGGAGGTCCTTGTCAACAGAGCAGCCCTAAACTTTGGGGTGCTTGTGTCTTGCTGATTTTCAATTTTCCCACTTTATCCCCCCATGCGTGGAAGTGCCCTATGCTCTCTAAGCTGTGTTTTTTAGATGTTTCAGGACACACCTTACACTTCTCCAGAGTGGCTGTTGGCAATTTACATCCCGCCCATCAGTGTAGCAAGGCTCCCATTTCTCCATGGCCTGTCCTGCATTTCTGGTTTTGACACTTTTTTCAGCATGGCCCTTTTGACCGATGGGAAGCGAGACTTCTTTGTAGCGCTGATTTGCCTTTCCAGGTTGCTTGGTTGGCCAAAAAGGGCGTATGCGTTTTTTCCTGAATATATTCAGGAAAAAATGCATACGCCCTTTTTGGCCAAGGGCATCATTGTCAACGTTTTGCCGCTTTTCATGTGCTTTAAAGGCGATTCGAATCTACCTCCTGAAATCTGTTTCCTGCAATTCTGCCTTGATTTCAAATCCTCTTCTTTGCCTTCCCTCAATATATTTGTGGACGAGAGTTATCGTTTATAACTCTGCAGGTTTGTGAATTGCAGTGCCCCGAAGCTCCATTTTACAAGTCGCTTTTTTGGGAGCCGGCCGCAAAAGCGCCGGATGGCTTCAGGCCCTGTTCTGGTTCCGGGGGGCAGGCTGAGCCTGTGGTTAATTCTTCTTCCTGATGGGAAAATAGAGTGACCTGTGCCTGTCCCAACACCAAGAGCTAGTCTCTCATTGGTTCCCCGTCTTCCCGTTCATCCTCAGGACAAATTGCAACCTGTACGGAACAGGAGGTTAAAGGTGCTGATGCTCCAAGTAGGGAGATTGCTAGTAAAGTGGCTGGAATGGCGAACCCGAGCACAAGGAGATGAGAAATGAGGTGCGTTTTAGAAACCTTTCCCCATCACACGGTGTACCATCTTCTGGGTTTCTCATGCATGTTTTCGATGTAGGAAGATGCCCTTGAACCTGGAGATTTGGGACCCATGCGATGGGTAGCACGCAGTATTACTTTAAAGGGTCTGCGTTTGCTCACCCAACCTCACCAAACCTCTCAGCCCCAAGAGTGTCCACCCTTATGTCTCATCCAGCTGTGGGTCTAGATATGGTCAATCCAGGTTGCATCACAGCCCCTGAACGAATTGTGTAAGAATTTCTCTCTCTTTCCCTGTCTTTGTTTCATGGGTTTTTAAAAGTAATTTATTTTTATAATGGGGTTTAGCTGCTTTTCACGGCTGTGTTTAGGCCGCTTTACACCCACTTGACACACTAACAGAGAGATATCAATACATAGGTTTTAAGATTATTACTAGTCAGATATATTCTTGTGCGGTGAATCGGGCGTGTTGAGTCCAGTTCTCTGAGCAAGGAGTAGGTCTTGTCTATTCCATATTGGGTTTATGGAACGGTATCTGAGCTAATTTGAAACTCTTGTTTTATGTATCACCCCACCTCACCTTTCCCGTTAAGCAGCCATAGTGTGTTTTCTGCATGTGTGACTCTGTTCTGTTTTGTAATTCAGTTCAAGTGTAACGGTTTTTACATTCCCTCTATAAGTGACACCTTATGAGAAGTGTCCTTTTCTGTGTGACTTATTTCACTTAGAATCGTCTTACCTAAATCCACTCATCATGCTGCTACTAGCTTTATGACATTGATTTCATGGCTGAGTGATATTCCATTGTACATAAGGACCACAACTTTTTTATCCATTTTTCGCTTTCCTGGGATATTTAAGGTGGAAGGAAGTGGAGGTCCTTGTCAACAGAGCAGCCCTAAACTTTGGGGTGCTTGTGTCTTGCTGATTTTCAATTTTCCCACTTTATCCCCCCATGCGTGGAAGTGCCCTATGCTCTCTAAGCTGTGTTTTTTAGGTGTTTCAGGACACACCTTACCCTTCTCCAGAGTGGCTGTTGGCAATTTACATCCCGCCCATCAGTGTAGCAAGGCTCCCATTTCTCCTTGGCCTGTCCTGCATTTCTGGTTTTGACACTTTTTTCAGCATGGCCCTTTTGACCGATGGGAAGCGAGACTTCTTTGTAGCGCTGATTTGCCTTTCCAGGTTGCTTGGTTGGCCAAAAAGGGCGTATGCGTTTTTTCCTGAATATATTCAGGAAAAAACGCATACGCCCTTTTTGGCCAAGGGCATCATTGTCAACGTTTTGCCGCTTTTCATGTGCTTTAAAGGCGATTCGAATCTACCTCCTGAAATCTGTTTCCTGCAATTCTGCCTTGATTTCTAATCCTCTTCTTTGCCTTCCCTCAATATATTTGTGGACGAGAGTTATCATTTATAACTCTGCAGGTTTGTGAATTGCAGTGCCCCGAAGCTCCATTTTACAAGTCGCTTTTTTGGGAGCCGGCCGCAAAAGCGCCGGATGGCTTCAGGCCCTGTTCTGGTTCCGGGGGGCAGGCTGAGCCTGTGGTTAATTCTTCTTCCTGATGGGAAAATAGAGTGACCTGTGCCTGTCCCAACACCAAGAGCTAGTCTCTCATTGGTTCCCCGTCTTCCCGTTCATCCTCAGGACAAATTGCAACCTGTACGGAACAGGAGGTTAAAGGTGCTGATGCTCCAAGTAGGGAGATTGCTAGTAAAGTGGCTGGAATGGCGAACCCGAGCACAAGGAGATGAGAAATGAGGTGCGTTTTAGAAACCTTTCCCCATCACACGGTGTACCATCTTCTGGGTTTCTCATGCATGTTTTCGATGTAGGAAGATGCCCTTGAACCTGGAGATTTGGGACCCATGCGATGGGTAGCACGCAGTATTACTTTAAAGGGTCTGCGTTTGCTCACCCAACCTCACCAAACCTCTCAGCCCCAAGAGTGTCCACCCTTATGTCTCATCCAGCTGTGGGTCTAGATATGGTCAATCCAGGTTGCATCACAGCCCCTGAACGAATTGTGTAAGAATTTCTCTCTCTTTCCCTGTCTTTGTTTCATGGGTTTTTAAAAGTAATTTATTTTTATAATGGGGTTTAGCTGCTTTTCACGGCTGTGTTTAGGCCGCTTTACACCCACTTGACACACTAACAGAGAGATATCAATACATAGGTTTTAAGATTATTACTAGTCAGATATATTCTTGTGCGGTGAATCGGGCGTGTTGAGTCCAGTTCTCTGAGCAAGGAGTAGGTCTTGTCTATTCCATATTGGGTTTATGGAACGGTATCTGAGCTAATTTGAAACTCTTGTTTTATGTATCACCCCACCTCACCTTTCCCGTTAAGCAGCCATAGTGTGTTTTCTGCATGTGTGACTCTGTTCTGTTTTGTAATTCAGTTCAAGTGTAACGGTTTTTACATTCCCTCTATAAGTGACACCTTATGAGAAGTGTCCTTTTCTGTGTGACTTATTTCACTTAGAATCGTCTTACCTAAATCCACTCATCATGCTGCTACTAGCTTTATGACATTGATTTCATGGCTGAGTGATATTCCATTGTACATAAGGACCACAACTTTTTTATCCATTTTTCGCTTTCCTGGGATATTTAAGGTGGAAGGAAGTGGAGGTCCTTGTCAACAGAGCAGCCCTAAACTTTGGGGTGCTTGTGTCTTGCTGATTTTCAATTTTCCCACTTTATCCCCCCATGCGTGGAAGTGCCCTATGCTCTCTAAGCTGTGTTTTTTAGGTGTTTCAGGACACACCTTACCCTTCTCCAGAGTGGCTGTTGGCAATTTACATCCCGCCCATCAGTGTAGCAAGGCTCCCATTTCTCCTTGGCCTGTCCTGCATTTCTGGTTTTGACACTTTTTTCAGCATGGCCCTTTTGACCGATGGGAAGCGAGACTTCTTTGTAGCGCTGATTTGCCTTTCCAGGTTGCTTGGTTGGCCAAAAAGGGCGTATGCGTTTTTTCCTGAATATATTCAGGAAAAAACGCATACGCCCTTTTTGGCCAAGGGCATCATTGTCAACGTTTTGCCGCTTTTCATGTGCTTTAAAGGCGATTCGAATCTACCTCCTGAAATCTGTTTCCTGCAATTCTGCCTTGATTTCTAATCCTCTTCTTTGCCTTCCCTCAATATATTTGTGGACGAGAGTTATCATTTATAACTCTGCAGGTTTGTGAATTGCAGTGCCCCGAAGCTCCATTTTACAAGTCGCTTTTTTGGGAGCCGGCCGCAAAAGCGCCGGATGGCTTCAGGCCCTGTTCTGGTTCCGGGGGGCAGGCTGAGCCTGTGGTTAATTCTTCTTCCTGATGGGAAAATAGAGTGACCTGTGCCTGTCCCAACACCAAGAGCTAGTCTCTCATTGGTTCCCCGTCTTCCCGTTCATCCTCAGGACAAATTGCAACCTGTACGGAACAGGAGGTTAAAGGTGCTGATGCTCCAAGTAGGGAGATTGCTAGTAAAGTGGCTGGAATGGCGAACCCGAGCACAAGGAGATGAGAAATGAGGTGCGTTTTAGAAACCTTTCCCCATCACACGGTGTACCATCTTCTGGGTTTCTCATGCATGTTTTCGATGTAGGAAGATGCCCTTGAACCTGGAGATTTGGGACCCATGCGATGGGTAGCACGCAGTATTACTTTAAAGGGTCTGCGTTTGCTCACCCAACCTCACCAAACCTCTCAGCCCCAAGAGTGTCCACCCTTATGTCTCATCCAGCTGTGGGTCTAGATATGGTCAATCCAGGTTGCATCACAGCCCCTGAACGAATTGTGTAAGAATTTCTCTCTCTTTCCCTGTCTTTGTTTCATGGGTTTTTAAAAGTAATTTATTTTTATAATGGGGTTTAGCTGCTTTTCACGGCTGTGTTTAGGCCGCTTTACACCCACTTGACACACTAACAGAGAGATATCAATACATAGGTTTTAAGATTATTACTAGTCAGATATATTCTTGTGCGGTGAATCGGGCGTGTTGAGTCCAGTTCTCTGAGCAAGGAGTAGGTCTTGTCTATTCCATATTGGGTTTATGGAACGGTATCTGAGCTAATTTGAAACTCTTGTTTTATGTATCACCCCACCTCACCTTTCCCGTTAAGCAGCCATAGTGTGTTTTCTGCATGTGTGACTCTGTTCTGTTTTGTAATTCAGTTCAAGTGTAACGGTTTTTACATTCCCTCTATAAGTGACACCTTATGAGAAGTGTCCTTTTCTGTGTGACTTATTTCACTTAGGATCGTCTTACCTAAATCCACTCATCATGCTGCTACTAGCTTTATGACATTGATTTCATGGCTGAGTGATATTCCATTGTACATAAGGACCACAACTTTTTTATCCATTTTTCGCTTTCCTGGGATATTTAAGGTGGAAGGAAGTGGAGGTCCTTGTCAACAGAGCAGCCCTAAACTTTGGGGTGCTTGTGTCTTGCTGATTTTCAATTTTCCCACTTTATCCCCCCATGCGTGGAAGTGCCCTATGCTCTCTAAGCTGTGTTTTTTAGATGTTTCAGGACACACCTTACACTTCTCCAGAGTGGCTGTTGGCAATTTACATCCCGCCCATCAGTGTAGCAAGGCTCCCATTTCTCCTTGGCCTGTCCTGCATTTCTGGTTTTGACACTTTTTTCAGCATGGCCCTTTTGACCGATGGGAAGCGAGACTTCTTTGTAGCGCTGATTTGCCTTTCCAGGTTGCTTGGTTGGCCAAAAAGGGCGTATGCGTTTTTTCCTCAATATATTCAGGAAAAAACGCATACGCCCTTTTTGGCCAAGGGCATCATTGTCAACGTTTTGCCGCTTTTCATGTGCTTTAAAGGCGATTCGAATCTACCTCCTGAAATCTGTTTCCTGCAATTCTGCCTTGATTTCAAATCCTCTTCTTTGCCTTCCCTCAATATATTTGTGGACGAGAGTTATCATTTATAACTCTGCAGGTTTGTGAATTGCAGTGCCCCGAAGCTCCATTTTACAAGTCGCTTTTTTGGGAGCCGGCCGCAAAAGCGCCGGATGGCTTCAGGCCCTGTTCTGGTTCCGGGGGGCAGGCTGAGCCTGTGGTTAATTCTTCTTCCTGATGGGAAAATAGAGTGACCTGTGCCTGTCCCAACACCAAGAGCTAGTCTCTCATTGGTTCCCCGTCTTCCCGTTCATCCTCAGGACAAATTGCAACCTGTACGGAACAGGAGGTTAAAGGTGCTGATGCTCCAAGTAGGGAGATTGCTAGTAAAGTGGCTGGAATGGCGAACCCGAGCACAAGGAGATGAGAAATGAGGTGCGTTTTAGAAACCTTTCCCCATCACACGGTGTACCATCTTCTGGGTTTCTCATGCATGTTTTCGATGTAGGAAGATGCCCTTGAACCTGGAGATTTGGGACCCATGCGATGGGTAGCACGCAGTATTACTTTAAAGGGTCTGCGTTTGCTCACCCAACCTCACCAAACCTCTCAGCCCCAAGAGTGTCCACCCTTATGTCTCATCCAGCTGTGGGTCTAGATATGGTCAATCCAGGTTGCATCACAGCCCCTGAACGAATTGTGTAAGAATTTCTCTCTCTTTCCCTGTCTTTGTTTCATGGGTTTTTAAAAGTAATTTATTTTTATAATGGGGTTTAGCTGCTTTTCACGGCTGTGTTTAGGCCGCTTTACACCCACTTGACACACTAACAGAGAGATATCAATACATAGGTTTTAAGATTATTACTAGTCAGATATATTCTTGTGCGGTGAATCGGGCGTGTTGAGTCCAGTTCTCTGAGCAAGGAGTAGGTCTTGTCTATTCCATATTGGGTTTATGGAACGGTATCTGAGCTAATTTGAAACTCTTGTTTTATGTATCACCCCACCTCACCTTTCCCGTTAAGCAGCCATAGTGTGTTTTCTGCATGTGTGACTCTGTTCTGTTTTGTAATTCAGTTCAAGTGTAACGGTTTTTACATTCCCTCTATAAGTGACACCTTATGAGAAGTGTCCTTTTCTGTGTGACTTATTTCACTTAGAATCGTCTTACCTAAATCCACTCATCATGCTGCTACTAGCTTTATGACATTGATTTCATGGCTGAGTGATATTCCATTGTACATAAGGACCACAACTTTTTTATCCATTTTTCGCTTTCCTGGGATATTTAAGGTGGAAGGAAGTGGAGGTCCTTGTCAACAGAGCAGCCCTAAACTTTGGGGTGCTTGTGTCTTGCTAATTTTCAATTTTCCCACTTTATCCCCCCATGCGTGGAAGTGCCCTATGCTCTCTAAGCTGTGTTTTTTAGATGTTTCAGGACACACCTTACCCTTCTCCAGAGTGGCTGTTGGCAATTTACATCCCGCCCATCAGTGTAGCAAGGCTCCCATTTCTCCTTGGCCTGTCCTGCATTTCTGGTTTTGACACTTTTTTCAGCATGGCCCTTTTGACCGATGGGAAGCGAGACTTCTTTGTAGCGCTGATTTGCCTTTCCAGGTTGCTTGGTTGGCCAAAATGGGCGTATGCGTTTTTTCCTGAATATATTCAGGAAAAAACGCATACGCCCTTTTTGGCCAAGGGCATCATTGTCAACGTTTTGCCGCTTTTCATGTGCTTTAAAGGCGATTCGAATCTACCTCCTGAAATCTGTTTCCTGCAATTCTGCCTTGATTTCTAATCCTCTTCTTTGCCTTCCCTCAATATATTTGTGGACGAGAGTTATCATTTATAACTCTGCAGGTTTGTGAATTGCAGTGCCCTGAAGCTCCATTTTACAAGTCGCTTTTTTGGGATCCGGCCGCAGAAGCGCCGGATGGCTTCAGGCCCTGTTCTGGTTCCGGGGGGCAGGCTGAGCCTGTGGTTAATTCTTCTTCCTGATGGGAAAATAGAGTGACCTGTGCCTGTCCCAAC
This sequence comes from Balaenoptera physalus, assembly GCF_965194825.1. Classification (NCBI taxonomy): domain Eukaryota; kingdom Metazoa; phylum Chordata; class Mammalia; order Artiodactyla; family Balaenopteridae; genus Balaenoptera; species Balaenoptera physalus. The sequence continues at coordinate 23,279 of NW_028124813.1, read as the reverse complement.
ACCAAGAGCTAGTCTCTCATTGGTTCCCCGTCTTCCCGTTCATCCTCAGGACAAATTGCAACCTGTACGGAACAGGAGGTTAAAGGTGCTGATGCTCCAAGTAGGGAGATTGCTAGTAAAGTGGCTGGAATGGCGAACCCGAGCACAAGGAGATGAGAAATGAGGTGCGTTTTAGAAACCTTTCCCCATCACACGGTGTACCATCTTCTGGGTTTCTCATGCATGTTTTCGATGTAGGAAGATGCCCTTGAACCTGGAGATTTGGGACCCATGCGATGGGTAGCACGCAGTATTACTTTAAAGGGTCTGCGTTTGCTCACCCAACCTCACCAAACCTCTCAGCCCCAAGAGTGTCCACCCTTATGTCTCATCCAGCTGTGGGTCTAGATATGGTCAATCCAGGTTGCATCACAGCCCCTGAACGAATTGTGTAAGAATTTCTCTCTCTTTCCCTGTCTTTGTTTCATGGGTTTTTAAAAGTAATTTATTTTTATAATGGGGTTTAGCTGCTTTTCACGGCTGTGTTTAGGCCGCTTTACACCCACTTGACACACTAACAGAGAGATATCAATACATAGGTTTTAAGATTATTACTAGTCAGATATATTCTTGTGCGGTGAATCGGGCGTGTTGAGTCCAGTTCTCTGAGCAAGGAGTAGGTCTTGTCTATTCCATATTGGGTTTATGGAACGGTATCTGAGCTAATTTGAAACTCTTGTTTTATGTATCACCCCACCTCACCTTTCCCGTTAAGCAGCCATAGTGTGTTTTCTGCATGTGTGACTCTGTTCTGTTTTGTAATTCAGTTCAAGTGTAACGGTTTTTACATTCCCTCTATAAGTGACACCTTATGAGAAGTGTCCTTTTCTGTGTGACTTATTTCACTTAGGATCGTCTTACCTAAATCCACTCATCATGCTGCTACTAGCTTTATGACATTGATTTCATGGCTGAGTGATATTCCATTGTACATAAGGACCACAACTTTTTTATCCATTTTTCGCTTTCCTGGGATATTTAAGGTGGAAGGAAGTGGAGGTCCTTGTCAACAGAGCAGCCCTAAACTTTGGGGTGCTTGTGTCTTGCTGATTTTCAATTTTCCCACTTTATCCCCCCATGCGTGGAAGTGCCCTATGCTCTCTAAGCTGTGTTTTTTAGATGTTTCAGGACACACCTTACACTTCTCCAGAGTGGCTGTTGGCAATTTACATCCCGCCCATCAGTGTAGCAAGGCTCCCATTTCTCCTTGGCCTGTCCTGCATTTCTGGTTTTGACACTTTTTTCAGCATGGCCCTTTTGACCGATGGGAAGCGAGACTTCTTTGTAGCGCTGATTTGCCTTTCCAGGTTGCTTGGTTGGCCAAAAAGGGCGTATGCGTTTTTTCCTCAATATATTCAGGAAAAAACGCATACGCCCTTTTTGGCCAAGGGCATCATTGTCAACGTTTTGCCGCTTTTCATGTGCTTTAAAGGCGATTCGAATCTACCTCCTGAAATCTGTTTCCTGCAATTCTGCCTTGATTTCTAATCCTCTTCTTTGCCTTCCCTCAATATATTTGTGGACGAGAGTTATCATTTATAACTCTGCAGGTTTGTGAATTGCAGTGCCCCGAAGCTCCATTTTACAAGTCGCTTTTTTGGGAGCCGGCCGCAAAAGCGCCGGATGGCTTCAGGCCCTGTTCTGGTTCCGGGGGGCAGGCTGAGCCTGTGGTTAATTCTTCTTCCTGATGGGAAAATAGAGTGACCTGTGCCTGTCCCAACACCAAGAGCTAGTCTCTCATTGGTTCCCCGTCTTCCCGTTCATCCTCAGGACAAATTGCAACCTGTACGGAACAGGAGGTTAAAGGTGCTGATGCTCCAAGTAGGGAGATTGCTAGTAAAGTGGCTGGAATGGCGAACCCGAGCACAAGGAGATGAGAAATGAGGTGCGTTTTAGAAACCTTTCCCCATCACACGGTGTACCATCTTCTGGGTTTCTCATGCATGTTTTCGATGTAGGAAGATGCCCTTGAACCTGGAGATTTGGGACCCATGCGATGGGTAGCACGCAGTATTACTTTAAAGGGTCTGCGTTTGCTCACCCAACCTCACCAAACCTCTCAGCCCCAAGAGTGTCCACCCTTATGTCTCATCCAGCTGTGGGTCTAGATATGGTCAATCCAGGTTGCATCACAGCCCCTGAACGAATTGTGTAAGAATTTCTCTCTCTTTCCCTGTCTTTGTTTCATGGGTTTTTAAAAGTAATTTATTTTTATAATGGGGTTTAGCTGCTTTTCACGGCTGTGTTTAGGCCGCTTTACACCCACTTGACACACTAACAGAGAGATATCAATACATAGGTTTTAAGATTATTACTAGTCAGATATATTCTTGTGCGGTGAATCGGGCGTGTTGAGTCCAGTTCTCTGAGCAAGGAGTAGGTCTTGTCTATTCCATATTGGGTTTATGGAACGGTATCTGAGCTAATTTGAAACTCTTGTTTTATGTATCACCCCACCTCACCTTTCCCGTTAAGCAGCCATAGTGTGTTTTCTGCATGTGTGACTCTGTTCTGTTTTGTAATTCAGTTCAAGTGTAACGGTTTTTACATTCCCTCTATAAGTGACACCTTATGAGAAGTGTCCTTTTCTGTGTGACTTATTTCACTTAGAATCGTCTTACCTAAATCCACTCATCATGCTGCTACTAGCTTTATGACATTGATTTCATGGCTGAGTGATATTCCATTGTACATAAGGACCACAACTTTTTTATCCATTTTTCGCTTTCCTGGGATATTTAAGGTGGAAGGAAGTGGAGGTCCTTGTCAACAGAGCAGCCCTAAACTTTGGGGTGCTTGTGTCTTGCTGATTTTCAATTTTCCCACTTTATCCCCCCATGCGTGGAAGTGCCCTATGCTCTCTAAGCTGTGTTTTTTAGATGTTTCAGGACACACCTTACCCTTCTCCAGAGTGGCTGTTGGCAATTTACATCCCGCCCATCAGTGTAGCAAGGCTCCCATTTCTCCTTGGCCTGTCCTGCATTTCTGGTTTTGACACTTTTTTCAGCATGGCCCTTTTGACCGATGGGAAGCGAGACTTCTTTGTAGCGCTGATTTGCCTTTCCAGGTTGCTTGGTTGGCCAAAAAGGGCGTATGCGTTTTTTCCTGAATATATTCAGGAAAAAACGCATACGCCCTTTTTGGCCAAGGGCATCATTGTCAACGTTTTGCCGCTTTTCATGTGCTTTAAAGGCGATTCGAATCTACCTCCTGAAATCTGTTTCCTGCAATTCTGCCTTGATTTCTAATCCTCTTCTTTGCCTTCCCTCAATATATTTGTGGACGAGAGTTATCATTTATAACTCTGCAGGTTTGTGAATTGCAGTGCCCTGAAGCTCCATTTTACAAGTCGCTTTTTTGTGATCCGGCCGCAGAAGCGCCGGATGGCTTCAGGCCCTGTTCTGGTTCCGGGGGGCAGGCTGAGCCTGTGGTTAATTCTTCTTCCTGATGGGAAAATAGAGTGACCTGTGCCTGTCCCAACACCAAGAGCTAGTCTCTCATTGGTTCCCCGTCTTCCCGTTCATCCTCAGGACAAATTGCAACCTGTACGGAACAGGAGGTTAAAGGTGCTGATGCTCCAAGTAGGGAGATTGCTAGTAAAGTGGCTGGAATGCCGAACCCGAGCACAAGGAGATGAGAAATGAGGTGCGTTTTAGAAACCTTTCCCCATCACACGGTGTACCATCTTCTGGGTTTCTCATGCATGTTTTCGATGTAGGAAGATGCCCTTGAACCTGGAGATTTGGGACGCATGCGATGGGTAGCACGCAGTATTACTTTAAAGGGTCTGCGTTTGCTCACCCAACCTCACCAAACCTCTCAGCCCCAAGAGTGTCCACCCTTATGTCTCATCCAGCTGTGGGTCTAGATATGGTCAATCCAGGTTGCATCACAGCCCCTGAACGAATTGTGTAAGAATTTCTCTCTCTTTCCCTGTCTTTGTTTCATGGGTTTTTAAAAGTAATTTATTTTTATAATGGGGTTTAGCTGCTTTTCACGGCTGTGTTTAGGCCGCTTTACACCCACTTGACACACTAACAGAGAGATATCAATACATAGGTTTTAAGATTATTACTAGTCAGATATATTCTTGTGCGGTGAATCGGGCGTGTTGAGTCCAGTTCTCTGAGCAAGGAGTAGGTCTTGTCTATTCCATATTGGGTTTATGGAACGGTATCTGAGCTAATTTGAAACTCTTGTTTTATGTATCACCCCACCTCACCTTTCCCGTTAAGCAGCCATAGTGTGTTTTCTGCATGTGTGACTCTGTTCTGTTTTGTAATTCAGTTCAAGTGTAACGGTTTTTACATTCCCTCTATAAGTGACACCTTATGAGAAGTGTCCTTTTCTGTGTGACTTATTTCACTTAGGATCGTCTTACCTAAATCCACTCATCATGCTGCTACTAGCTTTATGACATTGATTTCATGGCTGAGTGATATTCCATTGTACATAAGGACCACAACTTTTTTATCCATTTTTCGCTTTCCTGGGATATTTAAGGTGGAAGGAAGTGGAGGTCCTTGTCAACAGAGCAGCCCTAAACTTTGGGGTGCTTGTGTCTTGCTGATTTTCAATTTTCCCACTTTATCCCCCCATGCGTGGAAGTGCCCTATGCTCTCTAAGCTGTGTTTTTTAGATGTTTCAGGACACACCTTACACTTCTCCAGAGTGGCTGTTGGCAATTTACATCCCGCCCATCAGTGTAGCAAGGCTCCCATTTCTCCTTGGCCTGTCCTGCATTTCTGGTTTTGACACTTTTTTCAGCATGGCCCTTTTGACCGATGGGAAGCGAGACTTCTTTGTAGCGCTGATTTGCCTTTCCAGGTTGCTTGGTTGGCCAAAAAGGGCGTATGCGTTTTTTCCTGAATATATTCAGGAAAAAACGCATACGCCCTTTTTGGCCAAGGGCATCATTGTCAACGTTTTGCCGCTTTTCATGTGCTTTAAAGGCGATTCGAATCTACCTCCTGAAATCTGTTTCCTGCAATTCTGCCTTGATTTCTAATCCTCTTCTTTGCCTTCCCTCAATATATTTGTGGACGAGAGTTATCATTTATAACTCTGCAGGTTTGTGAATTGCAGTGCCCCGAAGCTCCATTTTACAAGTCGCTTTTTTGGGAGCCGGCCGCAAAAGCGCCGGATGGCTTCAGGCCCTGTTCTGGTTCCGGGGGGCAGGCTGAGCCTGTGGTTAATTCTTCTTCCTGATGGGAAAATAGAGTGACCTGTGCCTGTCCCAACACCAAGAGCTAGTCTCTCATTGGTTCCCCGTCTTCCCGTTCATCCTCAGGACAAATTGCAACCTGTACGGAACAGGAGGTTAAAGGTGCTGATGCTCCAAGTAGGGAGATTGCTAGTAAAGTGGCTGGAATGGCGAACCCGAGCACAAGGAGATGAGAAATGAGGTGCGTTTTAGAAACCTTTCCCCATCACACGGTGTACCATCTTCTGGGTTTCTCATGCATGTTTTCGATGTAGGAAGATGCCCTTGAACCTGGAGATTTGGGACCCATGCGATGGGTAGCACGCAGTATTACTTTAAAGGGTCTGCGTTTGCTCACCCAACCTCACCAAACCTCTCAGCCCCAAGAGTGTCCACCCTTATGTCTCATCCAGCTGTGGGTCTAGATATGGTCAATCCAGGTTGCATCACAGCCCCTGAACGAATTGTGTAAGAATTTCTCTCTCTTTCCCTGTCTTTGTTTCATGGGTTTTTAAAAGTAATTTATTTTTATAATGGGGTTTAGCTGCTTTTCACGGCTGTGTTTAGGCCGCTTTACACCCACTTGACACACTAACAGAGAGATATCAATACATAGGTTTTAAGATTATTACTAGTCAGATATATTCTTGTGCGGTGAATCGGGCGTGTTGAGTCCAGTTCTCTGAGCAAGGAGTAGGTCTTGTCTATTCCATATTGGGTTTATGGAACGGTATCTGAGCTAATTTGAAACTCTTGTTTTATGTATCACCCCACCTCACCTTTCCCGTTAAGCAGCCATAGTGTGTTTTCTGCATGTGTGACTCTGTTCTGTTTTGTAATTCAGTTCAAGTGTAACGGTTTTTACATTCCCTCTATAAGTGACACCTTATGAGAAGTGTCCTTTTCTGTGTGACTTATTTCACTTAGAATCGTCTTACCTAAATCCACTCATCATGCTGCTACTAGCTTTATGACATTGATTTCATGGCTGAGTGATATTCCATTGTACATAAGGACCACAACTTTTTTATCCATTTTTCGCTTTCCTGGGATATTTAAGGTGGAAGGAAGTGGAGGTCCTTGTCAACAGAGCAGCCCTAAACTTTGGGGTGCTTGTGTCTTGCTAATTTTCAATTTTCCCACTTTATCCCCCCATGCGTGGAAGTGCCCTATGCTCTCTAAGCTGTGTTTTTTAGATGTTTCAGGACACACCTTACCCTTCTCCAGAGTGGCTGTTGGCAATTTACATCCCGCCCATCAGTGTAGCAAGGCTCCCATTTCTCCTTGGCCTGTCCTGCATTTCTGGTTTTGACACTTTTTTCAGCATGGCCCTTTTGACCGATGGGAAGCGAGACTTCTTTGTAGCGCTGATTTGCCTTTCCAGGTTGCTTGGTTGGCCAAAAAGGGCGTATGCGTTTTTTCCTGAATATATTCAGGAAAAAACGCATACGCCCTTTTTGGCCAAGGGCATCATTGTCAACGTTTTGCCGCTTTTCATGTGCTTTAAAGGCGATTCGAATCTACCTCCTGAAATCTGTTTCCTGCAATTCTGCCTTGATTTCTAATCCTCTTCTTTGCCTTCCCTCAATATATTTGTGGACGAGAGTTATCATTTATAACTCTGCAGGTTTGTGAATTGCAGTGCCCTGAAGCTCCATTTTACAAGTCGCTTTTTTGTGATCCGGCCGCAGAAGCGCCGGATGGCTTCAGGCCCTGTTCTGGTTCCGGGGGGCAGGCTGAGCCTGTGGTTAATTCTTCTTCCTGATGGGAAAATAGAGTGACCTGTGCCTGTCCCAACACCAAGAGCTAGTCTCTCATTGGTTCCCCGTCTTCCCGTTCATCCTCAGGACAAATTGCAACCTGTACGGAACAGGAGGTTAAAGGTGCTGATGCTCCAAGTAGGGAGATTGCTAGTAAAGTGGCTGGAATGCCGAACCCGAGCACAAGGAGATGAGAAATGAGGTGCGTTTTAGAAACCTTTCCCCATCACACGGTGTACCATCTTCTGGGTTTCTCATGCATGTTTTCGATGTAGGAAGATGCCCTTGAACCTGGAGATTTGGGACGCATGCGATGGGTAGCACGCAGTATTACTTTAAAGGGTCTGCGTTTGCTCACCCAACCTCACCAAACCTCTCAGCCCCAAGAGTGTCCACCCTTATGTCTCATCCAGCTGTGGGTCTAGATATGGTCAATCCAGGTTGCATCACAGCCCCTGAACGAATTGTGTAAGAATTTCTCTCTCTTTCCCTGTCTTTGTTTCATGGGTTTTTAAAAGTAATTTATTTTTATAATGGGGTTTAGCTGCTTTTCACGGCTGTGTTTAGGCCGCTTTACACCCACTTGACACACTAACAGAGAGATATCAATACATAGGTTTTAAGATTATTACTAGTCAGATATATTCTTGTGCGGTGAATCGGGCGTGTTGAGTCCAGTTCTCTGAGCAAGGAGTAGGTCTTGTCTATTCCATATTGGGTTTATGGAACGGTATCTGAGCTAATTTGAAACTCTTGTTTTATGTATCACCCCACCTCACCTTTCCCGTTAAGCAGCCATAGTGTGTTTTCTGCATGTGTGACTCTGTTCTGTTTTGTAATTCAGTTCAAGTGTAACGGTTTTTACATTCCCTCTATAAGTGACACCTTATGAGAAGTGTCCTTTTCTGTGTGACTTATTTCACTTAGGATCGTCTTACCTAAATCCACTCATCATGCTGCTACTAGCTTTATGACATTGATTTCATGGCTGAGTGATATTCCATTGTACATAAGGACCACAACTTTTTTATCCATTTTTCGCTTTCCTGGGATATTTAAGGTGGAAGGAAGTGGAGGTCCTTGTCAACAGAGCAGCCCTAAACTTTGGGGTGCTTGTGTCTTGCTGATTTTCAATTTTCCCACTTTATCCCCCCATGCGTGGAAGTGCCCTATGCTCTCTAAGCTGTGTTTTTTAGATGTTTCAGGACACACCTTACACTTCTCCAGAGTGGCTGTTGGCAATTTACATCCCGCCCATCAGTGTAGCAAGGCTCCCATTTCTCCTTGGCCTGTCCTGCATTTCTGGTTTTGACACTTTTTTCAGCATGGCCCTTTTGACCGATGGGAAGCGAGACTTCTTTGTAGCGCTGATTTGCCTTTCCAGGTTGCTTGGTTGGCCAAAAAGGGCGTATGCGTTTTTTCCTGAATATATTCAGGAAAAAACGCATACGCCCTTTTTGGCCAAGGGCATCATTGTCAACGTTTTGCCGCTTTTCATGTGCTTTAAAGGCGATTCGAATCTACCTCCTGAAATCTGTTTCCTGCAATTCTGCCTTGATTTCAAATCCTCTTCTTTGCCTTCCCTCAATATATTTGTGGACGAGAGTTATCATTTATAACTCTGCAGGTTTGTGAATTGCAGTGCCCCGAAGCTCCATTTTACAAGTCGCTTTTTTGGGAGCCGGCCGCAAAAGCGCCGGATGGCTTCAGGCCCTGTTCTGGTTCCGGGGGGCAGGCTGAGCCTGTGGTTAATTCTTCTTCCTGATGGGAAAATAGAGTGACCTGTGCCTGTCCCAACACCAAGAGCTAGTCTCTCATTGGTTCCCCGTCTTCCCGTTCATCCTCAGGACAAATTGCAACCTGTACGGAACAGGAGGTTAAAGGTGCTGATGCTCCAAGTAGGGAGATTGCTAGTAAAGTGGCTGGAATGGCGAACCCGAGCACAAGGAGATGAGAAATGAGGTGCGTTTTAGAAACCTTTCCCCATCACACGGTGTACCATCTTCTGGGTTTCTCATGCATGTTTTCGATGTAGGAAGATGCCCTTGAACCTGGAGATTTGGGACCCATGCGATGGGTAGCACGCAGTATTACTTTAAAGGGTCTGCGTTTGCTCACCCAACCTCACCAAACCTCTCAGCCCCAAGAGTGTCCACCCTTATGTCTCATCCAGCTGTGGGTCTAGATATGGTCAATCCAGGTTGCATCACAGCCCCTGAACGAATTGTGTAAGAATTTCTCTCTCTTTCCCTGTCTTTGTTTCATGGGTTTTTAAAAGTAATTTATTTTTATAATGGGGTTTAGCTGCTTTTCACGGCTGTGTTTAGGCCGCTTTACACCCACTTGACACACTAACAGAGAGATATCAATACATAGGTTTTAAGATTATTACTAGTCAGATATATTCTTGTGCGGTGAATCGGGCGTGTTGAGTCCAGTTCTCTGAGCAAGGAGTAGGTCTTGTCTATTCCATATTGGGTTTATGGAACGGTATCTGAGCTAATTTGAAACTCTTGTTTTATGTATCACCCCACATCACCTTTCCCGTTAAGCAGCCATAGTGTGTTTTCTGCATGTGTGACTCTGTTCTGTTTTGTAATTCAGTTCAAGTGTAACGGTTTTTACATTCCCTCTATAAGTGACACCTTATGAGAAGTGTCCTTTTCTGTGTGACTTATTTCACTTAGAATCGTCTTACCTAAATCCACTCATCATGCTGCTACTAGCTTTATGACATTGATTTCATGGCTGAGTGATATTCCATTGTACATAAGGACCACAACTTTTTTATCCATTTTTCGCTTTCCTGGGATATTTAAGGTGGAAGGAAGTGGAGGTCCTTGTCAACAGAGCAGCCCTAAACTTTGGGGTGCTTGTGTCTTGCTAATTTTCAATTTTCCCACTTTATCCCCCCATGCGTGGAAGTGCCCTATGCTCTCTAAGCTGTGTTTTTTAGATGTTTCAGGACACACCTTACCCTTCTCCAGAGTGGCTGTTGGCAATTTACATCCCGCCCATCAGTGTAGCAAGGCTCCCATTTCTCCTTGGCCTGTCCTGCATTTCTGGTTTTGACACTTTTTTCAGCATGGCCCTTTTGACCGATGGGAAGCGAGACTTCTTTGTAGCGCTGATTTGCCTTTCCAGGTTGCTTGGTTGGCCAAAATGGGCGTATGCGTTTTTTCCTGAATATATTCAGGAAAAAACGCATACGCCCTTTTTGGCCAAGGGCATCATTGTCAACGTTTTGCCGCTTTTCATGTGCTTTAAAGGCGATTCGAATCTACCTCCTGAAATCTGTTTCCTGCAATTCTGCCTTGATTTCTAATCCTCTTCTTTGCCTTCCCTCAATATATTTGTGGACGAGAGTTATCATTTATAACTCTGCAGGTTTGTGAATTGCAGTGCCCTGAAGCTCCATTTTACAAGTCGCTTTTTTGGGATCCGGCCGCAGAAGCGCCGGATGGCTTCAGGCCCTGTTCTGGTTCCGGGGGGCAGGCTGAGCCTGTGGTTAATTCTTCTTCCTGATGGGAAAATAGAGTGACCTGTGCCTGTCCCAACACCAAGAGCTAGTCTCTCATTGGTTCCCCGTCTTCCCGTTCATCCTCAGGACAAATTGCAACCTGTACGGAACAGGAGGTTAAAGGTGCTGATGCTCCAAGTAGGGAGATTGCTAGTAAAGTGGCTGGAATGGCGAACCCGAGCACAAGGAGATGAGAAATGAGGTGCGTTTTAGAAACCTTTCCCCATCACACGGTGTACCATCTTCTGGGTTTCTCATGCATGTTTTCGATGTAGGAAGATGCCCTTGAACCTGGAGATTTGGGACCCATGCGATGGGTAGCACGCAGTATTACTTTAAAGGGTCTGCGTTTGCTCACCCAACCTCACCAAACCTCTCAGCCCCAAGAGTGTCCACCCTTATGTCTCATCCAGCTGTGGGTCTAGATATGGTCAATCCAGGTTGCATCACAGCCCCTGAACGAATTGTGTAAGAATTTCTCTCTCTTTCCCTGTCTTTGTTTCATGGGTTTTTAAAAGTAATTTATTTTTATAATGGGGTTTAGCTGCTTTTCACGGCTGTGTTTAGGCCGCTTTACACCCACTTGACACACTAACAGAGAGATATCAATACATAGGTTTTAAGATTATTACTAGTCAGATATATTCTTGTGCGGTGAATCGGGCGTGTTGAGTCCAGTTCTCTGAGCAAGGAGTAGGTCTTGTCTATTCCATATTGGGTTTATGGAACGGTATCTGAGCTAATTTGAAACTCTTGTTTTATGTATCACCCCACCTCACCTTTCCCGTTAAGCAGCCATAGTGTGTTTTCTGCATGTGTGACTCTGTTCTGTTTTGTAATTCAGTTCAAGTGTAACGGTTTTTACATTCCCTCTATAAGTGACACCTTATGAGAAGTGTCCTTTTCTGTGTGACTTATTTCACTTAGGATCGTCTTACCTAAATCCACTCATCATGCTGCTACTAGCTTTATGACATTGATTTCATGGCTGAGTGATATTCCATTGTACATAAGGACCACAACTTTTTTATCCATTTTTCGCTTTCCTGGGATATTTAAGGTGGAAGGAAGTGGAGGTCCTTGTCAACAGAGCAGCCCTAAACTTTGGGGTGCTTGTGTCTTGCTGATTTTCAATTTTCCCACTTTATCCCCCCATGCGTGGAAGTGCCCTATGCTCTCTAAGCTGTGTTTTTTAGATGTTTCAGGACACACCTTACACTTCTCCAGAGTGGCTGTTGGCAATTTACATCCCGCCCATCAGTGTAGCAAGGCTCCCATTTCTCCTTGGCCTGTCCTGCATTTCTGGTTTTGACACTTTTTTCAGCATGGCCCTTTTGACCGATGGGAAGCGAGACTTCTTTATAGCGCTGATTTGCCTTTCCAGGTTGCTTGGTTGGCCAAAAAGGGCGTATGCGTTTTTTCCTGAATATATTCAGGAAAAAACGCATACGCCCTTTTTGGCCAAGGGCATCATTGTCAACGTTTTGCCGCTTTTCATGTGCTTTAAAGGCGATTCGAATCTACCTCCTGAAATCTGTTTCCTGCAATTCTGCCTTGATTTCAAATCCTCTTCTTTGCCTTCCCTCAATATATTTGTGGACGAGAGTTATCATTTATAACTCTGCAGGTTTGTGAATTGCAGTGCCCCGAAGCTCCATTTTACAAGTCGCTTTTTTGGGAGCCGGCCGCAAAAGCGCCGGATGGCTTCAGGCCCTGTTCTGGTTCCGGGGGGCAGGCTGAGCCTGTGGTTAATTCTTCTTCCTGATGGGAAAATAGAGTGACCTGTGCCTGTCCCAACACCAAGAGCTAGTCTCTCATTGGTTCCCCGTCTTCCCGTTCATCCTCAGGACAAATTGCAACCTGTACGGAACAGGAGGTTAAAGGTGCTGATGCTCCAAGTAGGGAGATTGCTAGTAAAGTGGCTGGAATGGCGAACCCGAGCACAAGGAGATGAGAAATGAGGTGCGTTTTAGAAACCTTTCCCCATCACACGGTGTACCATCTTCTGGGTTTCTCATGCATGTTTTCGATGTAGGAAGATGCCCTTGAACCTGGAGATTTGGGACCCATGCGATGGGTAGCACGCAGTATTACTTTAAAGGGTCTGCGTTTGCTCACCCAACCTCACCAAACCTCTCAGCCCCAAGAGTGTCCACCCTTATGTCTCATCTAGCTGTGGGTCTAGATATGGTCAATCCAGGTTGCATCACAGCCCCTGAACGAATTGTGTAAGAATTTCTCTCTCTTTCCCTGTCTTTGTTTCATGGGTTTTTAAAAGTAATTTATTTTTATAATGGGGTTTAGCTGCTTTTCACGGCTGTGTTTAGGCCGCTTTACACCCATTTGACACACTAACAGAGAGATATCAATACATAGGTTTTAAGATTATTACTAGTCAGATATATTCTTGTGCGGTGAATCGGGCGTGTTGAGTCCAGTTCTCTGAGCAAGGAGTAGGTCTTGTCTATTCCATATTGGGTTTATGGAACGGTATCTGAGCTAATTTGAAACTCTTGTTTTATGTATCACCCCACCTCACCTTTCCCGTTAAGCAGCCATAGTGTGTTTTCTGCATGTGTGACTCTGTTCTGTTTTGTAATTCAGTTCAAGTGTAACGGTTTTTACATTCCCTCTATAAGTGACACCTTATGAGAAGTGTCCTTTTCTGTGTGACTTATTTCACTTAGAATCGTCTTACCTAAATCCACTCATCATGCTGCTACTAGCTTTATGACATTGATTTCATGGCTGAGTGATATTCCATTGTACATAAGGACCACAACTTTTTTATCCATTTTTCGCTTTCCTGGGATATTTAAGGTGGAAGGAAGTGGAGGTCCTTGTCAACAGAGCAGCCCTAAACTTTGGGGTGCTTGTGTCTTGCTGATTTTCAATTTTCCCACTTTATCCCCCCATGCGTGGAAGTGCCCTATGCTCTCTAAGCTGTGTTTTTTAGATGTTTCAGGACACACCTTACCCTTCTCCAGAGTGGCTGTTGGCAATTTACATCCCGCCCATCAGTGTAGCAAGGCTCCCATTTCTCCTTGGCCTGTCCTGCATTTCTGGTTTTGACACTTTTTTCAGCATGGCCCTTTTGACCGATGGGAAGCGAGACTTCTTTGTAGCGCTGATTTGCCTTTCCAGGTTGCTTGGTTGGCCAAAAAGGGCGTATGCGTTTTTTCCTGAATATATTCAGGAAAAAACGCATACGCCCTTTTTGGCCAAGGGCATCATTGTCAACGTTTTGCCGCTTTTCATGTGCTTTAAAGGCGATTCGAATCTACCTCCTGAAATCTGTTTCCTGCAATTCTGCCTTGATTTCTAATCCTCTTCTTTGCCTTCCCTCAATATATTTGTGGACGAGAGTTATCATTTATAACTCTGCAGGTTTGTGAATTGCAGTGCCCTGAAGCTCCATTTTACAAGTCGCTTTTTTGGGAGCCGGCCGCAGAAGCGCCGGATGGCTTCAGGCCCTGTTCTGGTTCCGGGGGGCAGGCTGAGCCTGTGGTTAATTCTTCTTCCTGATGGGAAACTAGAGTGACCTGTGCCTGTCCCAACACCAAGAGCTAGTCTCTCATTGGTTCCCCGTCTTCCCGTTCATCCTCAGGACAAATTGCAACCTGTACGGAACAGGAGGTTAAAGGTGCTGATGCTCCAAGTAGGGAGATTGCTAGTAAAGTGGCTGGAATGGCGAACCCGAGCACAAGGAGATGAGAAATGAGGTGCGTTTTAGAAACCTTTCCCCATCACACGGTGTACCATCTTCTGGGTTTCTCATGCATGTTTTCGATGTAGGAAGATGCCCTTGAACCTGGAGATTTGGGACCCATGCGATGGGTAGCACGCAGTATTACTTTAAAGGGTCTGCGTTTGCTCACCCAACCTCACCAAACCTCTCAGCCCCAAGAGTGTCCACCCTTATGTCTCATCCAGCTGTGGGTCTAGATATGGTCAATCCAGGTTGCATCACAGCCCCTGAACGAATTGTGTAAGAATTTCTCTCTCTTTCCCTGTCTTTGTTTCATGGGTTTTTAAAAGTAATTTATTTTTATAATGGGGTTTAGCTGCTTTTCACGGCTGTGTTTAGGCCGCTTTACACCCACTTGACACACTAACAGAGAGATATCAATACATAGGTTTTAAGATTATTACTAGTCAGATATATTCTTGTGCGGTGAATCGGGCGTGTTGAGTCCAGTTCTCTGAGCAAGGAGTAGGTCTTGTCTATTCCATATTGGGTTTATGGAACGGTATCTGAGCTAATTTGAAACTCTTGTTTTATGTATCACCCCACCTCACCTTTCCCGTTAAGCAGCCATAGTGTGTTTTCTGCATGTGTGACTCTGTTCTGTTTTGTAATTCAGTTCAAGTGTAACGGTTTTTACATTCCCTCTATAAGTGACACCTTATGAGAAGTGTCCTTTTCTGTGTGACTTATTTCACTTAGAATCGTCTTACCTAAATCCACTCATCATGCTGCTACTAGCTTTATGACATTGATTTCATGGCTGAGTGATATTCCATTGTACATAAGGACCACAACTTTTTTATCCATTTTTCGCTTTCCTGGGATATTTAAGGTGGAAGGAAGTGGAGGTCCTTGTCAACAGAGCAGCCCTAAACTTTGGGGTGCTTGTGTCTTGCTGATTTTCAATTTTCCCACTTTATCCCCCCATGCGTGGAAGTGCCCTATGCTCTCTAAGCTGTGTTTTTTAGATGTTTCAGGACACACCTTACCCTTCTCCAGAGTGGCTGTTGGCAATTTACATCCCGCCCATCAGTGTAGCAAGGCTCCCATTTCTCCTTGGCCTGTCCTGCATTTCTGGTTTTGACACTTTTTTCAGCATGGCCCTTTTGACCGATGGGAAGCGAGACTTCTTTGTAGCGCTGATTTGCCTTTCCAGGTTGCTTGGTTGGCCAAAAAGGGCGTATGCGTTTTTTCCTGAATATATTCAGGAAAAAACGCATACGCCCTTTTTGGCCAAGGGCATCATTGTCAACGTTTTGCCGCTTTTCATGTGCTTTAAAGGCGATTCGAATCTACCTCCTGAAATCTGTTTCCTGCAATTCTGCCTTGATTTCTAATCCTCTTCTTTGCCTTCCCTCAATATATTTGTGGACGAGAGTTATCATTTATAACTCTGCAGGTTTGTGAATTGCAGTGCCCCGAAGCTCCATTTTACAAGTCGCTTTTTTGGGAGCCGGCCGCAAAAGCGCCGGATGGCTTCAGGCCCTGTTCTGGTTCCGGGGGGCAGGCTGAGCCTGTGGTTAATTCTTCTTCCTGATGGGAAAATAGAGTGACCTGTGCCTGTCCCAACACCAAGAGCTAGTCTCTCATTGGTTCCCCGTCTTCCCGTTCATCCTCAGGACAAATTGCAACCTGTACGGAACAGGAGGTTAAAGGTGCTGATGCTCCAAGTAGGGAGATTGCTAGTAAAGTGGCTGGAATGGCGAACCCGAGCACAAGGAGATGAGAAATGAGGTGCGTTTTAGAAACCTTTCCCCATCACACGGTGTACCATCTTCTGGGTTTCTCATGCATGTTTTCGATGTAGGAAGATGCCCTTGAACCTGGAGATTTGGGACCCATGCGATGGGTAGCACGCAGTATTACTTTAAAGGGTCTGCGTTTGCTCACCCAACCTCACCAAACCTCTCAGCCCCAAGAGTGTCCACCCTTATGTCTCATCCAGCTGTGGGTCTAGATATGGTCAATCCAGGTTGCATCACAGCCCCTGAACGAATTGTGTAAGAATTTCTCTCTCTTTCCCTGTCTTTGTTTCATGGGTTTTTAAAAGTAATTTATTTTTATAATGGGGTTTAGCTGCTTTTCACGGCTGTGTTTAGGCCGCTTTACACCCACTTGACACACTAACAGAGAGATATCAATACATAGGTTTTAAGATTATTACTAGTCAGATATATTCTTGTGCGGTGAATCGGGCGTGTTGAGTCCAGTTCTCTGAGCAAGGAGTAGGTCTTGTCTATTCCATATTGGGTTTATGGAACGGTATCTGAGCTAATTTGAAACTCTTGTTTTATGTATCACCCCACCTCACCTTTCCCGTTAAGCAGCCATAGTGTGTTTTCTGCATGTGTGACTCTGTTCTGTTTTGTAATTCAGTTCAAGTGTAACGGTTTTTACATTCCCTCTATAAGTGACACCTTATGAGAAGTGTCCTTTTCTGTGTGACTTATTTCACTTAGAATCGTCTTACCTAAATCCACTCATCATGCTGCTACTAGCTTTATGACATTGATTTCATGGCTGAGTGATATTCCATTGTACATAAGGACCACAACTTTTTTATCCATTTTTCGCTTTCCTGGGATATTTAAGGTGGAAGGAAGTGGAGGTCCTTGTCAACAGAGCAGCCCTAAACTTTGGGGTGCTTGTGTCTTGCTGATTTTCAATTTTCCCACTTTATCCCCCCATGCGTGGAAGTGCCCTATGCTCTCTAAGCTGTGTTTTTTAGATGTTTCAGGACACACCTTACACTTCTCCAGAGTGGCTGTTGGCAATTTACATCCCGCCCATCAGTGTAGCAAGGCTCCCATTTCTCCTTGGCCTGTCCTGCATTTCTGGTTTTGACACTTTTTTCAGCATGGCCCTTTTGACCGATGGGAAGCGAGACTTCTTTGTAGCGCTGATTTGCCTTTCCAGGTTGCTTGGTTGGCCAAAAAGGGCGTATGCGTTTTTTCCTGAATATATTCAGGAAAAAACGCATACGCCCTTTTTGGCCAAGGGCATCATTGTCAACGTTTTGCCGCTTTTCATGTGCTTTAAAGGCGATTCGAATCTATCTCCTGAAATCTGTTTCCTGCAATTCTGCCTTGATTTCTAATCCTCTTCTTTGCCTTCCCTCAATATATTTGTGGACGAGAGTTATCATTTATAACTCTGCAGGTTTGTGAATTGCAGTGCCCTGAAGCTCCATTTTACAAGTCGCTTTTTTGGGAGCCGGCCGCAGAAGCGCCGGATGGCTTCAGGCCCTGTTCTGGTTCCGGGGGGCAGGCTGAGCCTGTGGTTAATTCTTCTTCCTGATGGGAAACTAGAGTGACCTGTGCCTGTCCCAACACCAAGAGCTAGTCTCTCATTGGTTCCCCGTCTTCCCGTTCATCCTCAGGACAAATTGCAACCTGTACGGAACAGGAGGTTAAAGGTGCTGATGTTCCAAGTAGGGAGATTGCTAGTAAAGTGGCTGGAATGGCGAACCCGAGCACAAGGAGATGAGAAATGAGGTGCGTTTTAGAAACCTTTCCCCATCACACGGTGTACCATCTTCTGGGTTTCTCATGCATGTTTTCGATGTAGGAAGATGCCCTTGAACCTGGAGATTTGGGACCCATGCGATGGGTAGCACGCAGTATTACTTTAAAGGGTCTGCGTTTGCTCACCCAACCTCACCAAACCTCTCAGCCCCAAGAGTGTCCACCCTTATGTCTCATCCAGCTGTGGGTCTAGATATGGTCAATCCAGGTTGCATCACAGCCCCTGAACGAATTGTGTAAGAATTTCTCTCTCTTTCCCTGTCTTTGTTTCATGGGTTTTTAAAAGTAATTTATTTTTATAATGGGGTTTAGCTGCTTTTCACGGCTGTGTTTAGGCCGCTTTACACCCACTTGACACACTAACAGAGAGATATCAATACATAGGTTTTAAGATTATTACTAGTCAGATATATTCTTGTGCGGTGAATCGGGCGTGTTGAGTCCAGTTCTCTGAGCAAGGAGTAGGTCTTGTCTATTCCATATTGGGTTTATGGAACGGTATCTGAGCTAATTTGAAACTCTTGTTTTATGTATCACCCCACCTCACCTTTCCCGTTAAGCAGCCATAGTGTGTTTTCTGCATGTGTGACTCTGTTCTGTTTTGTAATTCAGTTCAAGTGTAACGGTTTTTACATTCCCTCTATAAGTGACACCTTATGAGAAGTGTCCTTTTCTGTGTGACTTATTTCACTTAAGATCGTCTTACCTAAATCCACTCATCATGCTGCTACTAGCTTTATGACATTGATTTCATGGCTGAGTGATATTCCATTGTACATAAGGACCACAACTTTTTTATCCATTTTTCGCTTTCCTGGGATATTTAAGGTGGAAGGAAGTGGAGGTCCTTGTCAACAGAGCAGCCCTAAACTTTGGGGTGCTTGTGTCTTGCTGATTTTCAATTTTCCCACTTTATCCCCCCATGCGTGGAAGTGCCCTATGCTCTCTAAGCTGTGTTTTTTAGATGTTTCAGGACACACCTTACACTTCTCCAGAGTGGCTGTTGGCAATTTACATCCCGCCCATCAGTGTAGCAAGGCTCCCATTTCTCCTTGGCCTGTCCTGCATTTCTGGTTTTGACACTTTTTTCAGCATGGCCCTTTTGACCGATGGGAAGCGAGACTTCTTTGTAGCGCTGATTTGCCTTTCCAGGTTGCTTGGTTGGCCAAAAAGGGCGTATGCGTTTTTTCCTGAATATATTCAGGAAAAAACGCATACGCCCTTTTTGGCCAAGGGCATCATTGTCAACGTTTTGCCGCTTTTCATGTGCTTTAAAGGCGATTCGAATCTACCTCCTGAAATCTGTTTCCTGCAATTCTGCCTTGATTTCAAATCCTCTTCTTTGCCTTCCCTCAATATATTTGTGGACGAGAGTTATCATTTATAACTCTGCAGGTTTGTGAATTGCAGTGCCCTGAAGCTCCATTTTACAAGTCGCTATTTTGGGAGCCGGCCGCAAAAGCGCCGGATGGCTTCAGGCCCTGTTCTGGTTCCGGGGGGCAGGCTGAGCCTGTGGTTAATTCTTCTTCCTGATGGGAAAATAGAGTGACCTGTGCCTGTCCCAACACCAAGAGCTAGTCTCTCATTGGTTCCCCGTCTTCCCGTTCATCCTCAGGACAAATTGCAACCTGTACGGAACAGGAGGTTAAAGGTGCTGATGCTCCAAGTAGGGAGATTGCTAGTAAAGTGGCTGGAATGGCGAACCCGAGCACAAGGAGATGAGAAATGAGGTGCGTTTTAGAAACCTTTCCCCATCACACGGTGTACCATCTTCTGGGTTTCTCATGCATGTTTTCGATGTAGGAAGATGCCCTTGAACCTGGAGATTTGGGACCCATGCGATGGGTAGCACGCAGTATTACTTTAAAGGGTCTGCGTTTGCTCACCCAACCTCACCAAACCTCTCAGCCCCAAGAGTGTCCACCCTTATGTCTCATCCAGCTGTGGGTCTAGATATGGTCAATCCAGGTTGCATCACAGCCCCTGAACGAATTGTGTAAGAATTTCTCTCTCTTTCCCTGTCTTTGTTTCATGGGTTTTTAAAAGTAATTTATTTTTATAATGGGGTTTAGCTGCTTTTCACGGCTGTGTTTAGGCCGCTTTACACCCACTTGACACACTAACAGAGAGATATCAATACATAGGTTTTAAGATTATTACTAGTCAGATATATTCTTGTGCGGTGAATCGGGCGTGTTGAGTCCAGTTCTCTGAGCAAGGAGTAGGTCTTGTCTATTCCATATTGGGTTTATGGAACGGTATCTGAGCTAATTTGAAACTCTTGTTTTATGTATCACCCCACCTCACCTTTCCCGTTAAGCAGCCATAGTGTGTTTTCTGCATGTGTGACTCTGTTCTGTTTTGTAATTCAGTTCAAGTGTAACGGTTTTTACATTCCCTCTATAAGTGACACCTTATGAGAAGTGTCCTTTTCTGTGTGACTTATTTCACTTAGAATCGTCTTACCTAAATCCACTCATCATGCTGCTACTAGCTTTATGACATTGATTTCATGGCTGAGTGATATTCCATTGTACATAAGGACCACAACTTTTTTATCCATTTTTCGCTTTCCTGGGATATTTAAGGTGGAAGGAAGTGGAGGTCCTTGTCAACAGAGCAGCCCTAAACTTTGGGGTGCTTGTGTCTTGCTGATTTTCAATTTTCCCACTTTATCCCCCCATGCGTGGAAGTGCCCTATGCTCTCTAAGCTGTGTTTTTTAGATGTTTCAGGACACACCTTACACTTCTCCAGAGTGGCTGTTGGCAATTTACATCCCGCCCATCAGTGTAGCAAGGCTCCCATTTCTCCTTGGCCTGTCCTGCATTTCTGGTTTTGACACTTTTTTCAGCATGGCCCTTTTGACCGATGGGAAGCGAGACTTCTTTGTAGCGCTGATTTGCCTTTCCAGGTTGCTTGGTTGGCCAAAAAGGGCGTATGCGTTTTTTCCTGAATATATTCAGGAAAAAACGCATACGCCCTTTTTGGCCAAGGGCATCATTGTCAACGTTTTGCCGCTTTTCATGTGCTTTAAAGGCGATTCGAATCTATCTCCTGAAATCTGTTTCCTGCAATTCTGCCTTGATTTCTAATCCTCTTCTTTGCCTTCCCTCAATATATTTGTGGACGAGAGTTATCATTTATAACTCTGCAGGTTTGTGAATTGCAGTGCCCTGAAGCTCCATTTTACAAGTCGCTTTTTTGGGAGCCGGCCGCAGAAGCGCCGGATGGCTTCAGGCCCTGTTCTGGTTCCGGGGGGCAGGCTGAGCCTGTGGTTAATTCTTCTTCCTGATGGGAAACTAGAGTGACCTGTGCCTGTCCCAACACCAAGAGCTAGTCTCTCATTGGTTCCCCGTCTTCCCGTTCATCCTCAGGACAAATTGCAACCTGTACGGAACAGGAGGTTAAAGGTGCTGATGCTCCAAGTAGGGAGATTGCTAGTAAAGTGGCTGGAATGGCGAACCCGAGCACAAGGAGATGAGAAATGAGGTGCGTTTTAGAAACCTTTCCCCATCACACGGTGTACCATCTTCTGGGTTTCTCATGCATGTTTTCGATGTAGGAAGATGCCCTTGAACCTGGAGATTTGGGACCCATGCGATGGGTAGCACGCAGTATTACTTTAAAGGGTCTGCGTTTGCTCACCCAACCTCACCAAACCTCTCAGCCCCAAGAGTGTCCACCCTTATGTCTCATCCAGCTGTGGGTCTAGATATGGTCAATCCAGGTTGCATCACAGCCCCTGAACGAATTGTGTAAGAATTTCTCTCTCTTTCCCTGTCTTTGTTTCATGGGTTTTTAAAAGTAATTTATTTTTATAATGGGGTTTAGCTGCTTTTCACGGCTGTGTTTAGGCCGCTTTACACCCACTTGACACACTAACAGAGAGATATCAATACATAGGTTTTAAGATTATTACTAGTCAGATATATTCTTGTGCGGTGAATCGGGCGTGTTGAGTCCAGTTCTCTGAGCAAGGAGTAGGTCTTGTCTATTACATATTGGGTTTATGGAACGGTATCTGAGCTAATTTGAAACTCTTGTTTTATGTATCACCCCACCTCACCTTTCCCGTTAAGCAGCCATAGTGTGTTTTCTGCATGTGTGACTCTGTTCTGTTTTGTAATTCAGTTCAAGTGTAACGGTTTTTACATTCCCTCTATAAGTGACACCTTATGAGAAGTGTCCTTTTCTGTGTGACTTATTTCACTTAAGATCGTCTTACCTAAATCCACTCATCATGCTGCTACTAGCTTTATGACATTGATTTCATGGCTGAGTGATATTCCATTGTACATAAGGACCACAACTTTTTTATCCATTTTTCGCTTTCCTGGGATATTTAAGGTGGAAGGAAGTGGAGGTCCTTGTCAACAGAGCAGCCCTAAACTTTGGGGTGCTTGTGTCTTGCTGATTTTCAATTTTCCCACTTTATCCCCCCATGCGTGGAAGTGCCCTATGCTCTCTAAGCTGTGTTTTTTAGATGTTTCAGGACACACCTTACACTTCTCCAGAGTGGCTGTTGGCAATTTACATCCCGCCCATCAGTGTAGCAAGGCTCCCATTTCTCCTTGGCCTGTCCTGCATTTCTGGTTTTGACACTTTTTTCAGCATGGCCCTTTTGACCGATGGGAAGCGAGACTTCTTTGTAGCGCTGATTTGCCTTTCCAGGTTGCTTGGTTGGCCAAAAAGGGCGTATGCGTTTTTTCCTGAATATATTTAGGAAAAAACGCATACGCCCTTTTTGGCCAAGGGCATCATTGTCAACGTTTTGCCGCTTTTCATGTGCTTTAAAGGCGATTCGAATCTACCTCCTGAAATCTGTTTCCTGCAATTCTGCCTTGATTTCAAATCCTCTTCTTTGCCTTCCCTCAATATATTTGTGGACGAGAGTTATCATTTATAACTCTGCAGGTTTGTGAATTGCAGTGCCCTGAAGCTCCATTTTACAAGTCGCTTTTTTGGGAGCCGGCCGCAAAAGCGCCGGATGGCTTCAGGCCCTGTTCTGGTTCCGGGGGGCAGGCTGAGCCTGTGGTTAATTCTTCTTCCTGATGGGAAAATAGAGTGACCTGTGCCTGTCCCAACACCAAGAGCTAGTCTCTCATTGGTTCCCCGTCTTCCCGTTCATCCTCAGGACAAATTGCAACCTGTACGGAACAGGAGGTTAAAGGTGCTGATGCTCCAAGTAGGGAGATTGCTAGTAAAGTGGCTGGAATGGCGAACCCGAGCACAAGGAGATGAGAAATGAGGTGCGTTTTAGAAACCTTTCCCCATCACACGGTGTACCATCTTCTGGGTTTCTCATGCATGTTTTCGATGTAGGAAGATGCCCTTGAACCTGGAGATTTGGGACCCATGCGATGGGTAGCACGCAGTATTACTTTAAAGGGTCTGCGTTTGCTCACCCAACCTCACCAAACCTCTCAGCCCCAAGAGTGTCCACCCTTATGTCTCATCCAGCTGTGGGTCTAGATATGGTCAATC